>NW_021703775.1:86163984-86201910 GCF_005190385.1 Monodon monoceros
AAGGTGATAGGTCCATCTACACTTTCCACAGCTACTTCACAATTGTTTAGCCACTTCACTCTGAGCCCTGCAGTGGGTGTGCATTGTGAGCACATGTGGGTCTCATTCATGGTTCCCCCCCAGCCCCCGCCCCGCCCATTACCTCATTTCCTTGCACCATTTATCTTTGTTATGTCATGCATGCTTTTATAGGACTTACCCAGGTGCCAGGTCCTCTGCTGAGGGCTTTGCGCATACTGACCTCTTTGATGTGCACAGCAGACTCTGCGGAGATGCTGTCACCCTGGCTTTAGTGATGAGGGAACTGGAAAAGAGAAGTCACACAGGCCGCTCAGGGCCACCTCTGCGAAGGTGGAGTCAGGGTCCCGCCCCAGCAGCCAGCCCTTGCCTCTGGATGCCAAACCACCTGCGTGCTGACTGCTTAGACCCAGCTGGCCATGTTTCTGGGCCTCTCTGTGCCCTGGCACCTCAGCAGGGAGGATCCTGTGTGCCTCCAAGTTATTATTCTTTGCTTCCTTGCTTCTCCTTACTTTCCCTTCTTCTAGGTGGCCTGTATGATCAACTCTACAGAAACAAGTCCACTGGAATTTTCGTTCATTGCACCAAATTCATAAGTTAGTTTGGTGAGCGTGTACATCTTAGCATGGGTCTTCTGATGTAGAATATACTGTATTTATCCCTTGGTCCAGATGTGTCCTATGTTGCTCTGCCTGGCTTGCGGCTTTAGTGCTTTGAGCTCAGTGTACATGTTGTGGGGTTAATTTCCAGATATTCAATTTTACTACTGTAAATAGGATTCTTTTTCCATTTTTGCCCTGTTAAGGCTGGCATGTAGGAAAACTATTGCTTTTTTATGTTTATATTCATGGAATTTAAAAAATTAGTGCATTTTTGATTTTTTCAGGTAGACAATCATATCATATTTGAGTAATGTCAGTTTCGCCTCTTCTTTACCAATTAAAAAAGGGCAAAATTATCTATATCTATATCTTCAATCTTTTAAAATCTGTTTTGCTCCTTCTCATTCTGTTGTGTGGCCACAGAATGTTGGCCACAGTCAGCTGCCTTGTCTTCCCCCTTGTTTACTGTTGGGTGTTGGCCATTGGCTTTGCGGTTTGAGGATGTATTTTTAACCTTGTCAAGAAAGTATTCCTCTTCTTTAGCTTATTAAAAAGTTTTCACAAATGGTTTTCACCATCTATTGACATCATCATGGTGCTTTTCTCCTTTCCTTTGTATTTGTGACGAGTGATCACTCAGTATGAAAGGACTCCTACTCTGGATCAGTCCTTCCTTTGTTTCATGTTTATAGCAGATGTACTGTTGTTAACACACTGCTGTCATATTTCACATATAATTTTTGTCTCTGTCTTCATAAAGGGCATCTGCCTTTAGGTTCCTTTTCAACCTGTTTTTGCTCGTGTCTCTAGGATATGCTGGCTTTGGGAAATGAACGATTGGGAAGCATGCCATCCTTTTGTGTTCTCTGGAAACATTTATCTAGCATGGAAATGATCTGTTCCACAACAGTCAGAAAACCTAGCCTGTGAAATGTCTGGGGCTGGTAGCTTGCTCGAAAAAATTCTTGAACAACGTGTTCAATTTCACACAGCTTTTTGCCATTGCTTATTGATTCAATTGTGGTGACTCATTTTCCTGGAAAAGAGAAAAGCATATATTGTCTAAATATCGACATTAAGAGTGAAACCTGTTTATCGATCTTGCCTACATAAATGGAGGGAATTGGTACATTTATTTTTTGACCTCACCTTCTTTCTCCTGTGTGTCTCCCCCTTACATTGTCACCAGGCTGTTTTTTACATTAAATGTTTTCCCTTTCAAGAAATGCACAGGACAGGTGCATCTGATTAAAAACAATGATCCAGAGTTGTTTGATGATGTGGCTCTAACGCCGCCCTTTGCCAATATTTGAGGGACTTCCTCCTTATGTCTTTGCTGGTGGCCTGGCGTGCACTCCTGAGGACAGGCCCGTGGGTGTTGGCTCTGAAACCTTGGCTGGGTGTAGAATTTTGGGATCACCAACTTTCCTTAACACCCTGAAGTCCCTGCTTCACTTTTTTCTAGTGTTTACTGTTGTGGGAGGGAGACTGAGGCCAGGCTGATACTTGTTTGTAAAAAGAAACCTATTTTTTAACACTGGATTGCTGAAGGAAGCTTTATCCACAAAATTCGAAAATTTCTCCATGTTCTGACATGGATTTCGGAATCAGTTGTCACTGACATGTGGAATGTCTGTTAAGCGTCCAGATTTGTTTGTTTCAAGGACATTTTCTTCTGCTATAGCTGCCTCCGTTAGGAGGCTGGGGCGTGTGAAAGGGGCCCTGCAGCCCACGTGAATGTGGTGCCCCGGTGTGTGTGAGAGCTCCGCCCTCCTGAGCGTGACGCCTCCTCCCCACGCCCAGCCTCTCGCCTTCCCGTGCGATGCTCTGGGGCAGCCAGTCTCTGCTCTGTTCCTCACAGGCGCTGCACCCCTAGGAGAAGGCCCATGTCTCCTGAGTCATGGCTGGTTTCTTTCGCGACCCCGGTTTTACCGTGGGAGTCAGTGACTCTGCGGGTGGGAAGCAGTGGTTTCGGGATTGCATACAAACTCTTCTGATTAACTGCCCAGATTAACACCAGTCGCCCCTGCGTTCGCCGTGCCGGCGGCCCCACTGCCCCGGTGGGATGAAGGCTTCTGCCTCTGGTGCCCTTTCTCCCGGGAGCGGATGGAGCCATCGTGTCACCTGCTCCAGCTCGTCCCCTAGTGCGACCCCACTTGCCTTCTGTCTCCGGAAAGCTGTCCCGATGCCTGTGGCCCACTTACGGCTGCTGTCCCTGAGCCTCGCTCTAGTGTGGCCTCAGGGGTTCCCGTGAATTCTTATCTTCATGCAATAGAATTTTGGGAGTGAACAAGGAAAATGCACATGCCAGTTTGACCGTCTTGAAAAAAGAACTTGGTGGGGCAAGGGTTATTGGGAGAGATGGAGAAAGAGGCCTTTGGAGAGCAGGGAACAGCTTGGACTGAGATGTTGGCTGCGGTGGCCACCCAGCAGAGTGAGCCATGCCCTTTGGGGGCAGGAGGTCAGAGGACCCTGCAGGGAGCGGGGAGGGTCAAGGGCAGATTCAGCTGCTGTCCCGGACTGAAGAAGCCGCTGCTCTGGGTCAGCCTGCTTCCCGTTTCTCTAATCCCCTCCCCCTGCTCCACATTTGGAAGATTTTGGCCTGCGCTCAGCTGGTAAAATACGTGATAGGATCCCAGCTACCCCGGACCCTCACATCTTCCTCTGAAAATATGGGAGGTAAATTAGGTAATTTTTGTTTTATAAGTCAGGCTTCTGACTTATAACTTAATTGTGCTGCTGTAGGTAACTTCCAGTTTTTCTCTGGATCCATTTGAATAAACTTTGGGTTCTGTCTCAGTATTAGCCAGAGGGTGATTAAAAAGTAAGCCGGAGAGTTTAGTAGCTTTGTAACAATAGCATAACATGTGGAATAATGAACTGTAAATGCGTCTAATTACATAAATAATGCATTTGTGTAATTGTCAAGTAAGGGGGTGTGCTAATGAATCAATTATTTTTAATTGTAGGATGCTTGATTGTTTCAGAAATATAATTGATTGTAATCAAGAATCAATTAAATGTTGATAGTAATTATGTTTATCAAGTTTAAATACATGACATCATTACACTATAACTGCTTCAGGAAGAAGAAACTAGAATGAGGTTATTCTAAGTGAAGGAGGAATAGCTCTTATTTATGCCAGCAGCTCGGCAGCGGTAGCTGCACAGTAATGAGGTAGAAAAGAGATGCTCTTCAAGGCTTATCAGTCAAGGCTGATGGGGGCAAACTCCTCCAGCTGTGAGCTCATCACATCCTGAAGCCGAGCGAGCAGGTGTCTGTCTGTGGGGTGCTTGGACGGCAGCCCTTTGAGGTGAGAACCACAGGTGCTCCGTGGGTGCAGCACGGCCGGGCCCTCACCCCGTGTTGTTCCTGGCGAACGCTGTGATCCCAGGATTATTTGGGCTCTTTGAAGTGGGTGGCGTCTGTCTCGGGTGTCCTACTTGACTTGTGACGTTCAGCGCTGGCGAATTCGCTGCCGGAGGTCCAGGCATTGGGGAAACGCACGTAAGCGTGTGAGGGTGTGTCGGAGGGAATGACTGGTGATCGTAACGCGAGCCCGTGAGCCCCTCTGTGCCTGGGACTGCATCCCATTCGTGTTTGCCTTCCTAGCGCCTGCCGCACAGTAGGTACTTTACAAATGTTGCGTGAGTAGTTAAAGAACTGTTCATGATTTATTAGGCAGTTAGGACATTGCAGCTAGGTGGCTACTTTTGTCCTCAATCTGCCACTTGACTTACCCACGCTCTTCCCCTCATTCACTCATTCATTCAATAAATATTTATTGAGCATTTGCTATGTGCCAAGAACTGTCCCAGAAGTTTAGGATCTATTGTTTAACAGGATAAGACAGTCCTTACCCTCCTGAGTTCATAGTACATAAAGGGAGCCAGGTAATTGAACAGGTCATTGCAATAGGATGACAAGTGCTCCTGGGACTTGGAGGGACTGACTTGTCCCAGTTTGCACAGGTGGTGAGTGGTAGAGCCGGGTGGAACGATTGCTGGGCCTGTGTCTTCACCACCAGGCCACACGGTGCCTTCTCTTTAGCCTGATGTTGGGAACCCTTCACATGGTTGTGCTTTCAGTGGACATTTTTGCTCACAGGGCCGGGCTAATAAGTGCTGGAGACACTTACCCTTCAGTGTTTGGAAACTTTCTCGCATTATTTCTTTGTGAATTTCCTTCTCTCTGCTCTTCTCTCTCTTTCCTGCGCTGCTACTTTTTTTTTTTTTTTTGATGTTGGATCTCTCTTTTTTTTTGATGCTCTTGTCTCTCTTTCCTGTGCTGCTACTTTTTTTTTGACGTTGGATCTCCTGAACTGATTCTGTAACTTTCTTGAATTTTCATGCCCATTTTCTACCTTTTTAATTTTGTTCTACTTTATAATCCAAACTTATTATGGTATCTTCAATATTTGTTATTCTGCTTTTTAATTTCCAAGAGTTTTTTTTCTTTTTCTCTGAATTTTTTTTTTTGTATAGCATAGTGGCCTCATTTTACAAATTCATTTTCTGTTCTTTTCTTGCTGAGCAAATTAATGATAGTTTCTTTTAAAATTTTTCTTGTATTTCTGTTTCTAAATTTTTCCAATTTCCACCCCAGTTTTATTGAGATATAATTTACATACAGCACTATGTAAGTTTACATTGAACAGCATAATGATCTGACTTACTTAAATGATGCAGTGATTAACCCAATAGGTTTAGTGGACAGTCCACCATCTAGCTCATCACCTCACATAGATACTATATATATATATATATATATATATATATATATATATATACCATCTCACATATATACTATATATATATATATATATCATCTCACCCAGATACTATATACATATATCATCTCACATAGATACTATATATATCATCTCACATAGATACCATATATAGCATCTCACGTAGATACTGTATACATATACATATATCATCGCACATATATATGTATATCCTTGTGATGATAATTTAGGATTCACACTCTGTTTTTTTCTGTCTGAGTTGAGTCTTTTGTTTGCTTGTTCTGCGTTTGTCTGTTCTGTTTTTGTTTTTGATGTTAGAAGTTTCCCTCAAATATCTGGCCATAATCAGCACTTCTCCTCGTGTCTATGAATGGCTCACTGAAACCTGATGGCAGCTTTGTGGGCCTGGTAGGTCTTGGTGGGTGGGGAGCTTTGCCGCAGGATGTCAGTTCGGGGGGCCAGGGATTTTGTCATGGAGCCCCGGCTGACAGAATTGGCAGGGCTTTTCCCCCAGGCTAGCCAGCTTCCTCAGGGAAAAATTCCCGAGACTTCTGCCGGGTGTAAACCTTGATGTCAGCATCTGGAAGAGAGGTGGAGGAAGGGGGCCGCCATCCAGAAGCATCCAGTCTGCATCTCCTACCCCACCTCCCTCTGGTCCCTTCTTGAAAAATTTAGTCCTACAGACATGAGGCGGGTTGTATGAGGCAGCTGTGCACGCCGAGCAGGGGAGCAGGGCGAGGGGGGGACCGTGGCGAGCAGGGCCCAGGCGGGGGGCCCAGGCCACGCAGAGTCACCTCCTACGGATGTCTGGCTTTGGACGCGAGAAGCTGACTGTGAAGGGGGCAGCACTGTAGCCCCCGAGGTTCAAGGGGTGGTTATGAGAACAGCGTAACACTTCTGTCTGCCCGGTGCCTGGCTGTGGAACTCTGTCCTGGGGAGTCGGCTTCCTTTCTGGCTGTCAGCAGCCCTGTCTGCAAAACAAGGACCTTGCTCTGCAGGGGCCAACTGTAGTGAGCGCCTCCCCCCTCAACTCTAAGGACATGTGGCAATGTGCAGAGGGCATTTAGGTGGGCTTGGGCTCCCTCCCTGTCAGTGTTCCTTGTGAGTAACCATGGGAACCCCGAGCCTGAGGGTCTCAGGGCTGTTGCTATGACCTGAGCTGTTTGGGGATCCAAACCACTTTTTCTTAAGAGCCAACTGTACCCCACCCCAGAAGGCAAAGCTAAGCACAGTTGAAAGCCACTGACCCATTCCTGCCTCTCCTCTGCCCGTCAGGCACAGGGTCTGGCTGGGGGCCTCTCGACTCGGGCTTCTCCCTCCCACCCTTAAGCTCCCCCTCCAGGGACCCCTGGGAGCAGCATCCTGACCCTGCTCCCAGTATAGTGCCCCTCAAGGCCTGGATTGCTGAGGGAAGGGCAGCGCTTGGGAAGTGACTGATCCGCAAAACATATGAGCTCAGCATCTCCCAAGGTGGTCCAGGGACCAGCAGAGGGGTCAGGGCTGCTTAAAAATCCTAATTCTTTGGCCTTGCCTCCAAGCGAGTGACTAAGGGTCTCAGCCGCGTGGGGCCTGTGTCTCTATTGTTAATATTTACTGTTTTTTTTTTATTGAGGCAACATTGGTTTATAAAATTATATGTTTTGTTTATAGCACAGCATTCTATTTCTACTTCTGGATACCCTACAGGGTGCTCGCGACCAAAAGTTCAGCTTCTGTCCATCACCATACAGGTGACCCCTTCACCCGTTTTGCCCTGTCTCCACCCCTTCCCCTCTGGTGACCCCTACTCTGTTCTCTGTATCTACATGTTTGCTTTGGTTTGCTTGCTGTTTATATTCCACATGTGAGTGAGATCATACGGTGTCTGTCTTTCTCTATCTCACTTAGCATAATGCCCTCAAGGTCCATCTGTGTTGCTGCAAATGGCAAGATTTCCTTGTGTTTTTATGGCCGAGTAATATTCCATTGTGTGTATGCACCACACCTTCTTTCTCCATTCATCCATTGATGGGTACCTCGTTTGTTTCCATCTCCTGGCTATTGTAAATAGTGCTGCAGTGAGCATGGGGGCGCATATATCTTTCCAAATGATTGTTTTTGTTTTCTTTGGAAAAATAAGTAAGTGATAAGTGAGTCACCAGTTTAAGCCAGAAGTAGAATCGCTGGGTCACGTGGTAGTTCTGTTCTTAATTTTGTGAGGAACCACCGCACTGTTCTCCACAGTGGCTATATGACAGTTTGCACTCCCACCGGCAGTGCAGGTGGGCTCCCTTTCTGCACACCCTCACCAACACCTGTTGTCTGAGAGCAGGTCTGTTAGCTCGTGAAGCTGCTCCCAGGCTGACTCACACCCAGCTCTTCATGTTTCTGCTGAGAAATGGTCCCTGCAGCCCTGAGTACCAAGCACAGTGTTGATAAAAAGCCCACTGTTGAGCGAGCGGATGGGAGGACACGCACGTGTGCGCGTGCACACACACACGCATGCATGCACGCACGTTCACAAACACTCTCCCAACTGGATGTGGAGCAGGCTGCCTCCGAGGGAGGGAGAAGCTTCCAAACGATGAGAGCTTCACTGGCACGATTTCCATGACCTTGAACAGGTGCCCCAGCATCGCCCGGCCCCAGGTGTGTGTGTGGAGACGGTGGGCCTTTGAAATCAGCATGAAACTGTGGAAGCGTTTAAATCCCTTATTATGGTTTTGATGGGTACAGTCTTCTATCTAAACTGCGTTTCGCTAGCTGGGGCGGTGGCACCACTTCCCGGAGGCATTTCCTTCCTGCAGAAACGCTGGCCGTGGGGTCCACCCTGGACTTGGTGCTTCGTCCACCTGTGCTTCGGGTCTTCCCTGGACCGACCGTGTGGGCTTCCGGCTTGGCTGCGCCTCCTGTTTCAGCATCTCCTGTGTGTCCTGTGCTGGGGCCACTCCAGATACCAAGGCTGCTGTTGGTGGGGGGCCTTCTGCGTCCTCCGTGAGCTCGTTAACTCATCCGGGATCACTTAGTACTTCCCATTTCCCGGGCAGGTGTCGGGCGCGGGAGAGCAGAGGCCCCCGAGATGGGATCTGTGCTCCAGGCGGGGGCTCACGGTTGGAGGGAAGCCGAGTTTTCAGGACCGAAAGCCGAGCTGTGGTCCACGGCCCTCAGAGAGCCCTCGACAGCTCTTGTGAAGACAGTGGTACTATTGACTCTCGGCGACTATTGTTTCATATTGAAACGAAAAGAATCCATGTTTTTAACTAAATAAAATGAGTCGGGAGCCAATTATTGAAGATCGTACTGAAGTCTGGCAAAGCTGGACTTTCATTCCATGCCCCCCACCCCCCAACTCCCCACCGACTGTGCCGGGTATTTCTGGGAATTGATAAATCATGAATAATGCATGAAAACGCATTTTTACAGGAGTAGGGAAAAAAATGAAATGTCTCCTGTGAGGCTACCTGGAGAAGACAAATATGTGTAAATAAAATGTATGTGAGTCATAAAGGAAAGGTGCCCTGAAGCCACAGCTGTGAATGTCAGTGCAGTGGACCCCGGGGAGGGTGCAGAGACCCAGAGCAGGGAGTGGGCCGGTTTGTGGAGGCAGCGGGGACGGTGGGGACCGTGAGACTGAGGTGGGGAGTCGCCAGCACCGTGGTGTCCATCCTCGGGACTCCCCGGAGTCTGGCCGGGGCCCCGATGCTGGGTTTCTCTGCACGGTCGTGGGAATCCTGTGCAGAGCAGGACCGCGCTCCCCGCTGGGTGGACAGACCAGACCGTGCCCACCTTGGCCCAGATGTGGCGGCCCCTGGACGGTGGTCGCCTGCCCTGTCCCCCCACCTCCTCCCTGCTCTGTGTCTTCACCCTCCTCCTCCCCTGCTTCTCTTGCTTCTCCCGCCTGGTCCTCCCCTACCCCTGTTCATCCTCTATTTGTGGTCTGTTCTTTTTTGTTTCCCTCTTTCTTGCCTTAAAGTAAGACACCAGTTTGAGCCAGTGGCGGACTCGCTCTGAAGCTCCCTCCCTCCAGCTCCAGTGTGCCCCCCATCTTTTCTTTCAGCATCTCCGCTGCTGCCCTGCCCCTCGCCCTGGCTCTCCAGGTGTGCGGAGTGGGACACAGCCAAGGCCAAGGAGAACTCAGGCGTCACGCCAGGTCACCAGAAAGGCTTTCATTGCACCGCACACATTTCCAGCCACCGCTGATGGTCAGGTGTGCCGACCTAGATGGGGCAAGTGCACCAACTGGGCTTGACAGCCGGCGTTTCCAGCGTGGTGCGCCTTACTCCTTGGGGTGACCTCTGAGGAGGCGTGGGATACTCCTTGGTGGCCGGATCTTCTGAATACGTGCTTTATCTCACCCTCAGCCTCAGCTCACCTGCTGATAAAGGCCCAGGGTGCCTGTTTCAGCCGGCAGCCTGGAGCCTGCGCCCTGTCTCTGTCCGGGAGCGTGGCCTTGTGTTCCATGTGGCCAGAGCCAATGTAGACCAAAGGCTGGTAACACAGTCCTGGGTGGGGGAAGGCCAGAGGTGCAGACTGCATACTCGCCTGGACCAGCCTTCCTGATGTTTTAGAAAATGAGGCCCCTCGATCACCTCAAAAACTTTCAGCGCACCCTCCTCAACGATTTTTTGGGTTATCTTTAAACACTTGCTGATTGAGAACAAAGCGTAGATAAAACTACCATGCATTTATTTATAGTTTTAAAATGGAATCATGTTTTATAAAGTACAGCAGCATCTACGCACATTTGAATACAGTGTTAATTTAGTCTGTGGCTGTTTCCCGGAGTCACACAGGTTAGTGGAACCTCACAGTCACTCCCAGGTCCCCGAGGGTGTGATGTCTCTGAAATCTGCGGGCTGGAGTCTGTTGCTCTAGGTGCTTTGAAAGCTCTCCGTAGATGAAGCCAGACCAACGAGGACCTGCCTGGGGATTGCGTTTTATCTACCCTCTGTTCCCTATAGAAAACTTCCTCTGCTGAGCTGTGCTCTGCAGTGATGTTATTGCCCTGAGGGACACCACGGGAGACGGTGCCTCGGCACCTGTGTGCTGTAAGAAGATGTTGAGATGTTATCATTTCGTGGCTTAGACAGGGTTCCTGGTTGCCGGCGATCATAGCTGAGCTGGGTGAAAGGAGCTGATTAAAGGACGTCGGGAGAACTTCTGCTTTGGTCTGTGGCAGAGTAACCGGTCCTGGACTATCCCCCCACCCCCCATGTTAAACAGCCATAAAATCGGGCGACATTTATGCGAGGCCTGTGTTCAGGTGTGGACGGCAGGCAGGGCGAGACTGTGACCCCAAGTGGGGGAAGCTGATGAGGTGAGCCCGTGCTTGCCCTGGTGTAAGGTTCCCATTTGGCACAGAAAGCTGGAGTCCAAAGGCGCACGGTGATCCCACCGGGCTAGAAGGCAAAGGTCGGAATCTGGGGAAGCTGATGCCCTTGGGGTCAGCAGGGCGGGGGCCGGGGAGGAGGGAGCCCGTGCAGAGGGGAACCCCGGGGTCCACGCGTGGGCTCTCCCTGAGATCTTAGGGGTCTGGGCTGCGCATGCCCAGGCCAGACCACATGGGGCCTGCCGGGGAGTAGCTCCTGTGGGTGGGGAATGGGACAGAAATGCCAGAGGCCAAGCAGTGCCAGGGGACGTTTGGGCCCAGGGTAGACAGAGGCTGTCAGCCCCTCACGAGCAGTGGTGAATGTGTGTTAATAGAGCCAAGCACAGGGAAGGGTCTCTCCCCAAAGGAGAGCAGAGACCCTTGCCTTTGTCTGCTTTTCCCTCCACCTGGGCCAGGTGGTCACTGAGAGTCAGCCCACGGAGGGCGTGTGATGGGGGCTCACCACGGGGAGGGTCAGGGAGACAGGGGAGGAGCCCCCCCAAGCGGGGCTGAAGTGCCGAGCACCGTGGCCTCCGCTCTGCCCACCCCGGGGCCCGGAGGCTACATGGGTGTCTCCTCAGCTGCCAAGTTATCTCCTGACAGCTTTCTCAGTTTGTTATAGAATTGCTGTAGGAATTAGATTCCTTATGGTGAAAATGATGTTTATTCACCGTGAAGGTTTAGAAAAACAGCCCTTGAAAGGGAATGAGCTTTTGTCAGAGGAATTTTTTTTTTTTAATGAACAGGATTGTGTTTCTACAATTGTGCATTTTGCATGCACGTTTTTCATAAGAGAATGAGGACTTTTCAGAATAAAATGAAATCCTTTAATTAGAAGGCATTGAAAAAGCAGAATGCTCCAGCTCTGCCTGTGTCCCCTTGGAGGCCTAATAACAGGTGCACAGATTGCTGGGTTTTCTACTGGAAATAACTTCGTCGTCCAGGAGCTGCAGGCCACACAGCTTAGAAAGAACGAGGTCGTCAGAATGGTCTGGGTCGGGACAGAGGCCCAAGCTGTATGAGCTCAGCGGGTTTGTACCAGGACCCCCGTGGTCTGACGCAGGTGGTCCGCAGGCCGCAGTTGGACCCCCGTGGTCTGACGCAGGTGGCCCGCAGGCCGCAGTCGGGGAGGAGACGCTGGGAGGATGATTCGGAGGCTTGGACGGCTTGGAGAAGAGGGTGACCATGGAGGAATGATGGGGTCCTGACTGATGGAGTGGGGTGGGCCTGGGAGCCACTCTAGACTAACTGGACCCAAAGGGAAAATGAAGACCCCATAGGCGCAGTCATTCGCCGGATCGGTGGTTCTCAGCTGGGGGCGATTTTGCTCCTTTGGCGATGTCTGCAGGCGTTTGATCGTCGTGGCTGCAGGGAGGTGCTGCCGGCATCTAATGGGTAGAGGCCGACGATGCTGCTAGACATTCTACAGGGGCTGGGGTGGCCCTACAACGGAGAATCAATGGGGCTAAAATGTCACCAAGGCCACTGTCTAAAGCCCAGAAATCCTGACATGCAGTCCAGTGTCTTAGCTAGAAGTTTCTGGTTGACTAAGAAAGCATGTGCACACCTGCCTAGGACTCACCTAGGAAAGCTTGAGGGGCAAATAGTGTGCTTCTGCTGGCCTGGCGTCATGGGTTTGGTAAACTAACTGCAGTGTTTAGTCTTGCTCTGCTAGGGCAACAAGGTGAGCATCAATCTCTTCTGGTCCATGTGGGAACTGTGTGCAAACAGAGAAGCAGACTCGATTTCAAGGGTGACCACCTTCTGGCTGCTGTGTGCACAGCTCAT
The DNA here is from genome assembly GCF_005190385.1 of Monodon monoceros. Taxonomy (NCBI): domain Eukaryota; kingdom Metazoa; phylum Chordata; class Mammalia; order Artiodactyla; family Monodontidae; genus Monodon; species Monodon monoceros. The sequence goes on from NW_021703775.1 coordinate 86,176,491, forward strand.
CCCCGGCCCGCGGCAGGCATTGCCCATCTTGGAGCTCCTTCTTGTTTAGCTACCAGATGCTCAAAGCACCAGCCCACAGCCAGCACTGACCCAGCGGAGCAGCCAGATGCAGGGAGAGCTGGGGGTCCCACTCCTACTGTCCCTGATGTGAACTGGAATCGCTGGAAAGACAGCCTCGCCCCCACGTGCCTCTGTGGTAGCCAGCCCTCGACACCTGTTACTCACCTCTCAGACCTCATTCTTGTTTGTTTGTTTGTTTGTTTGTTTTTTGTGGTACGCGGGCCTCTCACTGTTGTGGCCTCTCCCGTTGCAGAGCACAGGCTCCGGACGCGCAGGCTCAGCGTCCGTGGCTCACAGGCCTAGCCGCTCTGCGGCATGTGGGATCCTCCTGGACCGGGGCACGAACCCGTGTCCCCTGCATCAGCAGGCGGACTCTCAACCACTGCGCCACCAGGGAAGCCCCATTCTTGTTTTAAAGACAGTAAATATGGGGCTTCCCTGGTGGTGCAGTGGTTAAGAATCTGCCTTCCAATGAAGGGGACATGGGTTTGATCCCTGATCTGGGAAGATCCCACATGTCACGGAGCAACTAAGCCTGTGCACCACAACTACTGAGCCTGTGCTCTAGAGCCCGCGAGCCACAACTACTGAGCCCGCAAGCCCCAACTACTGAAGCCCATGCACCTAGAGCCCGTGCTCCGCAACAAGAGAAGCCACCACAATGAGAAGCCCGTGCACCGCAACAAAGAGCAGGCCCCGCTCGCCACAACTAGAAAAAAGCCCGCGCGCAGCAATGAAGACCTAACGCAGCAAAAAAAAAAAAAAGAAAGAAAAGTCGGTAAATATAAAAATACCCCAGGAAAGGGTCAATGGAAACTCTTATTAACCTTTTATCCCTTCACATGATTGAGCCTATTGATTCCAGACCATATTGATCATTGGCTGAAGGCGAGAAGGTTTTCATATTCATCATTGGCTCTAAAGACTGGACAGAAAATTCCTGCCAAGTGCGTGGCAGGCTTGGCTGGGAGGAGAGGAGGGGGAGGGTCTTGAGGGTCCTGGGAGGTGTGAGGCCTGAACAGGACTCGGGGCAGGTGGCTGACAGCAGCCCGCAAGGGCAATGCGTGACATGGCACCTCGTGCTTGGGCTTGTTCTGGGGGCCCCAGGGCAGAGCTGGGGGACAGCAGGAGCTTCCTGGAGGTGGGGTTGAGTGTAAGGGGAGCTCGTTCATGGTCATCGCTGGGGGGCTCGGCCAGGCCCCCAAGGCAGGAGCTCTCCATTACAGTGAATCCTTGCTTGGAGGAGCAAGCAGCATGGCCTGGGGCTGGATCAGAAACCTCCTAGGATCCATTTTCCCCGGAAGCCCATCATCCTAGAAAACTGAAAATTCCAGAAGGGAGTTGAAGATTGGTGACTCCACTGGTAGGTCCTGTCCCAGTGACCTTCAGAGTGTCTTCCAAGTCTAACCTCTCTGCAGCCCTCCTGCTGCGGCTCCTGTTGTCCAAGCCACTGCTGTCTCCTGCCTGGACACGGCCACGGCCTCATGTAGCCCCAGGTGGCCTCCACTTTGCGCCCCTTTTCCAGTCTGCTCTCTGGAGCAGGACAGCCTCTCAAATCGTATCTCTGATCATGTGGCTCTTTGCCCAGACCTCTCAGCGGCTCCGTCACCTGCGCTCCCTGCCCGCTTCCTCCCGGTGCAGCCCTTCTGCTCATTACTTGACGATGCTGAGCCTGTGTGTCTTAGATCTTTGCTTTTGCTGTGGCCTCTGCTGGCAGGGTCTCTCCTGTCTGTACGCAGCTCATTTCTTCAGTTCACTTAAGCCTCTCCCGGGTGTCATCTCTTTAGAGAGGTGTTCCATCTCAAACCTCTGTAGTTCTCTTAACTCTTACGCTTTTATTTTATCAGCACTTGAAACCACATTATTCAATTAACTGATTGCTTTCTGTTACCTGCTTCTGCACTAAATCCTAAGCCCCACGTTGGTGGGAACTTGTCTTTTTCATCCATAGTCCTGGTCACTAGGGCGGGCCTGGGACTTGGTAACACTAAGACAACATTTGTTAAATAAATGACTGAATCATCAGCAGAAGGATAAGAAAAAGAGATAAATTAAAGAATAAAATTTAATAAAATGAAATAATAAAAATTCATCAGTAAGTTCAATAACATAAAATCAGTGTTGTCCAAATGCTTGGGTGGGTGGGGGGCGTCCACAGCAGATACTTGGCTACAGAGTTATGCCAGTTCCAGGATGGTGGGCCTGGAGGGAAGGGCTGGAAGACCCACTGGTTGGTCTGGACACCCCCCCTTTATGGGAAACAGAGTGCGTAGAAGTGCATGGCCTGGAGCAGTTGGTGCTCAGAGAACAAGGGGGTTATTCCAGAGAACCTGGGAGTTTATGTTGGAAGCCTTCAGTCACTGTTGGGTGGTATAAATTAGAACAATTTGGAGATGGATTTGGCAACATCTAATAGAGATAATCCAGTAATTCACCTTCTAGGTTTACACCTCCAGGGAAACTCTTATACATATGCAAGAGGAGACATGCATAAAATCATGTATTGCAGAATTACTTAAAATCACAAAAAATCAAAGCGATCTAAATGGCCATTGATAGGTAAATGAATAAGTTATGGTATATTGAGAGATTAGTTTTATAATAATTAAAATGAATGAACCTAAATTCTCTCTTTTTCTCTCCACATATATGTGTTTATGTGTATGAAGGTAGATAAATTTCGATAATCTAATGGTGAACTGAAGAAAGCTAATTACAAAACAATTCCTACAGCCTGATCTGTACATATGCAGTGCTAGTATAAAAACATGTTTGGAGTGATACATGCCAAATTCAGGATAGTGGTTAATTCTCAGGAAGGGAGGGTTAAGGACACTTCGAGGTAAAAATGAAGGTCCAATTGTGTCATTGATATTTAAATATTTGTTCTTTTAATATAAATCATATATGGCAAAATGTCACCATATGGTAGAGCTGCATGGAGGATACTTGGGTGTTTTTAATTTCATTCTCTGCACGTTTCTGCATGTGTTTAATTTTTCATAATATGTGACTGATTTCCAAATGGGCTGAAATAAGTGGATACAAACAGGAAATGGTATTATTGTTCTCCGTAGATTCTTTTAATAGTGGTTCTCTTTATTTGAACTCCCAGGCTGATCTCACAGCTTCAAAGTTGCTTTTGACTTCATAGCTGAGTCCTGTCTGGGTAAATACCACTCACTTTTGAGCCTTTAAAAGTCCACGAAAAGACCAGCCTCACGTTCGATGCAAAGTTCTTCTCTCCCAGGCTGTTCTGGGGCCTGGAGCCCTCCAGCAGGAAGGGCCTTTCTTTCACGCTGCCTCCTTTGCTCCCCGCTTCTTGCTTTTCCGGATGATGGGGGATCAGAGATCAAGGTGGCAGAAAATCGTTTCACGTGGCTGAGCCTGCCGTGTGGTCTTTTGGTCGATAGCCTCGGTCGTTGCTGGAATCAAGGTGGTATCAGGGATGCTCCAGCCCCACTTGCATCTTCAAGATTTCTAGGACAGGAGCAGACCCAGGCCTTTGTTTCACACATGTCCCTGAACTGCAGGGACACGGCCAGTGCTGTCTAGAACCTTCCTCTGTGCTTTGCCTGGCGGCCAGGCTGGGTTCAGCTGGCGTCCAGCAGGGAGCAAGGAGCCAGTAGCCCCTCATGTAGGTGCCCCAGCTCCTCCGGGAGCCCTCCTTGCTTGACTTCAGGAAATGGGGATACCCCTCCCCTACTTCACAGAAAGAGGAGGGAAAAGCCCTAGAGTTCTTCCATAAGGACCCTCTACTCAGATGGACTGTTTCTCTGGCTGCCACCAACACTCCTATTTCAAAGAATTCCTTTTGAATTTCTGTTTTCTCTTTATATGGTCTGGTTGAGACAATGGGGTGAGAGCAGCTGAACCTGTTCTTCTACTTTTCAGTAAGTCCAAAATTCAGGACACAAGCAAATTTCTGTTCAACATCCTGTGACAAGGAGAAAAAATAGAGCCTGACTATGTAAAATGGCTGAGAATGTTAGGGGAGGATCCATGGCAATGAAAATAACTAGGAAAGCCCTTAGGTTTAAGAAAAGATGACTATTTGATCACATATGTTGAAATGAGTAATGAGAAAGCCCAGTTAACCCTGAGAAAATAATTGTATTTTTAACCCTTGGACACAGGATATTTGATTATATTCCATTTTTTTTCTAATTCTTTGATACTTTCAAAATAAAGAAACATATTTAGATTTTTAAGGTGCACAAGTAAAGAGACTGTGTATTATAATTTTGTCATTTTTAGGTAAATAAGGTGGAAGTAACTCTAAAGATGCAATCTTAAAGACTCACAGTGATCCACGTGAGGGTATTTACTCAAGTGTAAATACGACTTATTTGGACAAATACTTCTTTCTCTACACAGAGAGACACCCACTCCTTTGGCTTAAGCTGGAAATGGTGATTCCCGTTTGTTACCACAATTTAGCATTTTCCTACCTGCTTTTGGTCCTCTCTCCAAGTCCCCTTCCACAGGTTAATTTCTTAGAAATCTTGGTGTATCCTAGATCCAGCCTGTCTTACTAGAGGGTAATTTTTAGTCCTTAACTTCTTTTCTGTTAAAAAGTTTTCCCTGGACTGAATAAGATTGGGAATAATGCAAGGATGTCCACTTTCACCACTCTTATTCAACACAGTACTGGAGTTTCTAGCCAGTGCAGTAAGACAAGAGAAAGAAATAAAAGGCATACAGATTGGAAGGGAAGAAATAACACGGATGACATGATTGTTTGCACAGAAAATCTCGAGGAATCTGTCAACTCTCCCCACCCCCACCACTCTTAGAGCTAATAAATGAATTCAGGAAGGTATCAGGTTACATGATCAGCATGTAAAAATCAATCACATTTCTATATACCAATGATAAACATGTGGAAATCAAAACTAAAAACACGTTACTATAGATCTCTGGAAAGAAAATGAAATACTTAGGTATATATCTAACAAAACATATACAGGATTATATGCTGAAAATTTCAAAATGCTGATTAAAGAAATAAAACAAAGCCTAAATAAATGGAGAAACATACTGTATTAATGGATTGGAAGAGTCAATGTAATAAAGGTGTTGTTTCTACTTAAATTGATATATAGGCTTAACACAATTCTTAACAAGTTCCCAGCAAAGTTTTTTTTTTTTTTGTAGATGTAGACAAGCTTATTTTAAAATGTATGTGTAAAAGCAAAGGTTCTATAATAGCTAAAACAAGAATTTTGAAAAACAAGAATAAGATGGAGGAAATACTCTACCTGATGTTAAGGCCTACTATACAGCTACAGTTATTGAGACAGTGTGGTATTGGCAGAAGAGATCAGTGGAACATAACAGAGGTCAGAAATAGACCCACAAATATGCCCAACTATTTTTTTTGTTATTGAGGTGAAATTCATGAAACAAAAATTTTACCATTTTAAAGTGGACAATTCAGTGGCATTTAGTACATTGAAATTGTTGTGCAACATCCACCTCTATCTGCTCCAAAATATTTCCATTGTCCCCAAATAAAATTGTTACCCCTTCATCCCAGCCCCCAGTAGGCACTAATTTCCTTTCTGTCTCCATGGATTTACCTATTCTAAATATTTTATAAAAATGGAATCATACAATTTGTGACCTTTTGTGTCTGGCTTCGTACACAGCACAATATTTTTGAGGTTCACCCACATTACAGCATATATCAGAACTTTATTCCTTTTTATGGTTGAAGACTACTCCATTGTCCGGCTATCCCACAATTTGTTTATCCCTTCATTCACTGATGGACATTTGGATTGTTCCCACCCTCTGACTATTGCGAACCGTGCTGCTGTGAACGGTCTTATATACGTTTTTGTTTGAACACCTGTCTTTAATTCCTTTGTGTATTTACCTTGGGGTTGAATGGCTTGATCATGTAATAATGCTATGTTTTACTTTTTGTGGAACTGTTTTGCCTCATTTTAAAGCATAACCAGCAATGTGTGAGAATTCCAAGTTATCCACATCCTTTCCAACAATTAGTTTCCATAGTTTTGATTACAGCCATCTTTGTGGCTATGAAGTGGTATCTCATTGTGATTTTGATTTGCATTTCCCTAATGACAAATGATGCCAAACATCTTTTCATGTGCACCCATCACATGTATGTTGGTATGCTTGATGGTGTCCCATAGGTCTCTTAGGCACTGTTCATTTTTCTTCATTCATTTTTCTTTCTGCTCCTCAGACTGGATCATGTCGATTTAGCTGTCTTCAGGTTTGCTGCTTCTTTCTCCTGCCTGCACGTGCACATCAATTATTTTACGTTTTACCTTCAGAATTTTTGAATCCTATTTGTAATTTCTATCTCTTTATTGGTATTTTCTGTTTATAAGACATCATTTTCCTAGTTTCCTTTCATTCTTTGTCTATGCTTTTCTTTAGCTCTTTTAGCTCATTTAAGACAGTTAATGTAGAATCTTTGTCCAGGAACTGCAATGTCTTGTAGGGACACTTTTCTATTAATTTCTTATTTTCCTGTGAATGGCTACACTTTCTTGTTTCTTTGCAAACATTTCATAGTTTTTTGTTGTTGAAAACTGGACATTTAATATATTATAGTGTGGCAACTTTGGAAATTACCCCCACCCCCTGGCCAGGGTTTATTGTTGCTCTTGTTTGGATTGTTTGATTTAGTGACTTTTCCTAAGTATTTTTTGTGAAGACTATATTCTTTGTCATGTGTAGTCACTGAAGTCTCTGTTCCATTATGTTAGTGGTCTGTGAGTGATTTGGCAGAGATTTTCTTAAATGCCTGCAGCCACAAACAAACAAAGAAAACAAACCTCTCCTGGTCTTTGCAGACTGTCTGTGTGTCGGAATACTCCTTCAATGCTTAGTGAGGCCGTTTACAGCCCTGCCATAACTGTCACTTCCTCTTCTTATGGAGCCTAAACATCAGGCAGAGGTGGAAGTATAGGGTCATCTCAGGTTTTTATGAGCATGTGTCCAGCCCTGCATGTGTTTGTGGACTTCGAGGTTCCCTGAGATATGCAGGAGCTTTTCAGATCCCTCATTCCCCCAAATGTCTCCTTCCCCAGTCTCTTCCTTCCAGGAGTTTTTGGTGTGTCTATTGATTTCCATGACGTGCATCCCTTGCTCCAGATGGCTGCAGATACCACATGTGCCTTTAAATACTTTGGACAAATATCACCTGGGAGTTGGGTCATCCCTGGGAGAGGCCCAAGGCAGTGGAACAAAGGGAAGCCCTTGAGCCAGTCCTTCAGGGAGCCCCTAGGAAGGTGAAATACAGCCACAGTTCCTTGAAAATGAGGTCCATGTTGCTCTCTGGGGGCTGCCACCTTCACAGCCCTCACTGAGCTGGGGAGTGGGAGATGGAAGCAGGTCAGTTAAAATATCACAATGCTCTTTTACTGAAATTCAGCAAAATTACTGAAATTCTTTCTTTATTAAGAAAGAAGTTTCACGTGGGTGTTGTAAGTTTTTGATTAGATTCCAGAGTTTCCCAAAAAGTCAACCTGACTGTTTTTGCCAATTTAATCATTGCGTTAGTGGCGAGATGGGGTTTGGGATTTCCCTACTCTGCTGTTTTTGGTGGCATCTGAATTTTGACAAAGGTGCAAAAGCAATTCAATGCAGAAAAGAAAGCCTTTTAAACAAATGGTACTGGAGTAATTGAACATCTTTATGTTTGAAGAAAAGAAATCTGATCAAAAGCTCATACATTACAAAAATTAACTCAAAATGGATCACTGACTTAAATGTAAAATGCACAACTATACAATTTTTAGACAAAACCAGAAAATTTTAGGACCTAAGACTAGGCCGAGAGTTTTTAAAGTTGACACCAAAAGAATGAACCACAAAGAAAAAATGGATACATTGGACTTCATCAAAATTTAAAGTTCCTGTTAGGAGAACAAAAATGACAGACTGAGAGAAAATATTTGCAAACCATATATCTGAAAAAGGACTTGCGTCTAGAATATATAAACATCAGTTTAAAAAACAACAACCACTACGACCAATCCACCTAGAAAATGGGCAAAAGACAGGAATAGTCATTTCACTAAAGAGGCTAAACAGATGGCAAACAAGTTCATGAAAAGATGCCCAACATCGTTAGCCATCGAGGAATGCAGATGAGACTGCAGTGAGATTTCCCTGCGCCCCTATCACAATGCGTAAACTAAAAAGCTGACAACACCCACTGCTGCAAGGATCCCCCATACTGGTGGGAATGTAAAAGGTGCAGCTGCTCTGGGAAACATTCTAGTTAAAAAGCTAAACATGCAACTCAGTATCATATGAGCCAACGATTGCACTCCTGGGCATTTATCCCAGAGAGACAAAAACTGCTGTTCATGCCAGAATCTGTACACGAATGTTCACAGCCACCTCGTTTATAATAACCGAGGAGTGGAAACGCCTGACTGTCCTTCAGTGGGTGAGAGGTTATTCACAGTGGTGTGCCATGCCGCGGAGTACTGCTCAGCGATAAGAAGGGACGAACTCTGCGTTCCTGCAACAGCCTGGTTGGATCACAAAGGAACTATGCCGAGTGAAAAAAAGACAACACACTCCCCCCGACAGTGTATGTAGAACTGGGGACACTGAATAGCTCTGTGGAGCTACTGATAACAGTTTCCTGGTGGTGACACTGCACTGTCGTTATGCAAGGTGTTACCTTTGGGGAAAACCCGGTGACTGGTGCGTGGGAACTCTCTGTATGTTTCCCGCCAACTGTCTGTAAATCTACAATTACTTCAAAATTAAAAAGTTAAAAAGAAGAGGTACATTTCCTCTGGCCTGGATCTTTTGTCTGGACAGCATTATGATCAGAAACCTATTGTTCCCTGAATCCGCCTCATGTCACCCCACCTCCCAGTTCCTGGGTCATGGTCAGCCCCCCGGAATGCTCCTCCTTTGGTCCATCTTTCCAGATCGTCCTCATTCTTCAACCTCACTCAGCCCTGACCCCTCCTTTCCATGAAGCCTTCACTCACTTGCTGGAATGTGTTTCATTTTCAAGCTTCCTCTTCTGATTAAATTGATAATTGTAGACTTTTCTAAACATTTGTTTTTTATTTTAAATATTGATGGTGTCTCAGAAGAGAACAAAAGAAATCACTAAATAGCCCCGCTTAGGCATCCCTCATTGATATTTTCTTTAAAAATTAAAATATTTGCACAGGAACAATATTTTGAAATATCTTCGTTTACCAGCTCTCTCTTAGGGGAGCTGGCTGCTCTCACTTTTCCCCGTCCTCCATCTCTGCTACACCACGAAGCCTGCGCACCCCTGGGAGGGAGGGGGTACCCCATCCGGAAGCTGGCACCCGACAGGAAGAGGAAGCGGAAGAGCTTCCGCTGGGCAATTTGGGAGAAAAGGGAAGGCGGAAGTAGTGAGACAGCAGGGTCCATGCTTCCACACGCTGAACCACAGGAGGTCAAGGTGCAGAGCCTTCCGGGTAAGTGCTGGGGTCCCGAGAAGTGGGCTTAGAGGTCCTCGGAGGAACCCAAGGTCTGGACCGGAAGCCCCGTGTGACTCTGCACCGCATCCAGCCACAGAATGCGTCAGTTTTCTTCCCAATACACAGGTGTAAAGGGAGAAAATTCACCTAGTTCAGGATAACACAGAATAAAAAGTAAAACCCCCTTCCCCCCAGTCTATCTCACCAAAGGCACCTACTGAGTTCCTGTGATTCTTTCCCAAAGAAAACTTTTACTTATTTTAAAAATATTTAAATGGAAAAAGGTAATCTACAGCACTGTCGGTGCCTCACTTGCCTTTCTTCCTAGTTAAAACATCCTGGGATTTTCCCACATTGACCCTCCCAACTCCTTTACTTCTCTCTCTCTCTCTTTTTTTTTGTTTTCACGTGGGCCATTTTTAAAGTCTTCTACAGTATTGCTTCTGTTTTATGTTCTGGTTTTTTGGCGGAGAGGCATGTGGGATCTTAGCTCCCCGACCAGGGATCGAACCTTCACCCCCTGAACTGAAAGGCGAAGTCTTAACCATTGGACCACCAGGGAAGTCCCTCACCTCCTTTATCTCTAATGACTGTAGATATCCACCTCTGTCCTCTATTTATGGACACTTTGGTGGTTTTAGTGTTTTGCTGTTTCAAAAAACGTTGCAATGAATATCTTTCTTTTCTTCATGTACATTTTGGCAGTGATTCTGAGGATATGCACAGGATAACATGGACAGTTGGATCAAAAGGCATGAAAATTAAATTATTTTAATTTTCCTTTTTTTTTTTTTAAAGAAAAGGTAAGTTATGTTCAAAACTAAAAAAGTCAATTTGATAGTCAAAGAGTAAAAAGTAAACCCCTTCCTGTATAGATCCTGGCCCCTCTGTCCCCTCAAAGAAGTCATTATTATTTCTCTTTCCACAACTTAAGTTTCCTTAAAACGTGGTCACGTGCTTAACACATTGTACTTGATAAATAATTCTCAGTTGCTCAGAGACGTAGATTTTATGAAAGTAAAAAAATGAGCAAGAAAGACACCCCTAAGGAGGGTTTTTGTCCCTAGATCTGGACCACGCGGAATACCCAGGGGCAGGTGAGGAAAGTGAGGCGAAATAACCAGCCCTGCTTCTCATAGCTGAACTGCCTGCCTCCCAGCCTCAGGGGTCCTTGGAGGCCTGCGCCCAAATAAGCTATAGATTGAGTCCTTACGCTTAAATTTCACAGGCCGGAGCACCCGAGGCCCGCCCGATCTCGGCTCTGGTTAAGAATTCCGGCCACCTAGCGGCTTGGACAGGAGGCTGGAGAATGCGCTGAAGCGTTGTGTGTGTGCCGGCGCGAGGGACGCTTTACTGCAGCAAGAAAGGACTTCTGACAGCCTGGTGTAGGGGGAATCTGGGGGGCTATCCAGAGCGCGTCGACTTGAGATCACTTAGCTTAGGACAGAAGCCCTGCCTTGCTTTCAGCTCCTCCGTCCGTGTGTGTATGTGTGTGTGTGTGTGTGAGTGTGTGTGTGTGAGAGAGAGAGAGAGAGAGAGAGAGAGAGAGAGAGAGAGAGAGAGTCTCTGGGGACTAGGGGTCCGGCAGGCCGGGAGAAAGAGAGATGGGGGACCCGGAATTTGTTTAGCGCATGCGTGCTGGGTGCCTCACATCCACATTTCACTTGGTTTTATTTTTATTTATTTATTTTTAATATTTACTTATTTATTTATTTGGCTGCGCCGGGTCTTAGTTGCAGCATGCATGTCAGATCTAGTTCCCTGACCGAGGGTCAAACCCGGGCCCCCTGCACTGGGAGCACGGAGCCTTAACCACTGGACCACCAGGGAAGTCCCTCTCATTTGGTTTTTATTCGTGACCACCTCTCTGTGGGGCAGACGTGACCTCTACGTTTAGGAACGAGAGGAGGGAGGCCCCCAGGGCAGGGATGCTGGTCAGCTTTAGCTCATCACAGAGATCACCTGAGAGGTATCACTATGCTCTGTTTAAGAAGGTTGGTGCAGGCAACCAATGTGGAGAGGTTTCCAGAAAAGCAGCTCTACCAAAGGTTTGGGTCCCGCGAGAGGGCATCTCCCGCATCCCCACGCCGTCCCCACGAAGGAGTCGCTGTTTCCTCGGTACCGTCAGCTTCTCCCCGAGGGCCTGGCGCTCCCTGAACAGTCAAACTCTGGGCTACATTCTGATGCCTGTGGAGAGAGGGGCTTCTCCTAGTTTGGGGGACCCGCTGTGGGAGGTCTGGGGATGCTGAGAGCACACAGAGGTTGGGTGGTTAACCGAGGGCATCCGGGCGGCCTGCGTTTGCTCCCTCCCTGGACGTGGGGATCCCCAGGATGAGCGGGCCCCCTCCATCAGCCCTGGCTGGGGAGGGCAGCCTGTGCCCCGAGCTGAAACAACTTCTTATTTGGAAATAAGCATGTGGTACTTTTAGAAAAGTGGAAAGACGAAAGCTCCAGGCTGGAGGGTTGCAGCCCCCAGGGGGCCGTGAGACCACGCAGGGGTACAGTTCTGCTGCTTTTCCTTCTCTCCCCACATTGTCTGGCTCTGGGTAAAGCTGGGCTCCCTGGAGCGCTCCAGCCCGGGAAAGGGCCCGGCCTACACCACGAGGAGGGGTCCCGAGAGCGGGAGGCCGGGAGGGACTGAAGGCCGGAGGACGGCGCAAAGGTCACGGCAGATGGTGGCGGCCAGCCCTCCCTGCCCTGGTCGGCGTGCTGGTCGTCTCCTCTGTAAGCCTCTCTCGCCAAGGGCAACTACTGGTATTTATTCTGCGGGCTCTGGGAAACAGCCTTTGTTCCTCCTGGCTCTGCAAATGTGGCCTTAATCCAAAGTGATTACTCTGCCGCGCGCTCAGATTTATTCTTTGGTGATAGGCCGTCCTCGTGGCCTGGATCTCGGGCTCACATTACCCAGCCTGTCGCAGAGGCCATCTGTCTTTCCTTTCCCGGGCAGACAATGACACGGAGGGCTCTTTGTCCTCTGCAGCTTTTGTGTGTGCGCGTGTGACACTGACCTCCGTGCTTCATTTCCACCGCAGTTAAGAGGAGCCGTAAAGAGCACAGGGGTTTTAAAAGCAGCCAGGGCAGAAGGAAATTGCTGTCCCAGGGAGGGCCCGCGGCGTCCCCGAGTCTGTCTTTCCCTTCTTGCCATTTGCAGCGGTTCTGGCCGCGGGAGTGGCCCATGCGCACGAGTCACACCTGCGCGTCGTCTGGACCAGGACACTCCTGGCCGGCCTCCCAGGCTCTCTGCTCCGGAATCCATTGTTTCTCCTGGCAGGCTTACTGAGGATGTGTAAGGGCCTTCTCTGTTGCTGGGGGCACTGAAGTGGCTGGACGAGGGGTCCTCCCCTCCCGAAAGCCTCTTCCTGGCACAGGGCAGGGGTACAGGATTTGGGGGGATTGCCCTCTCCCCTCCAGCATCTCCTTTGTCTGGAAGGGACGGTGCAGCTGCTGAGAAGCTCGTCTGCGATGCTTTAAATCTTACTTCTCTGTCGGCCACGTTGCCTCCCCCTTGCTTCCGACTGCCCGCCGCCCCCCCCCCCCATCATTTCCCCTCTATTGGCATTTATTTCAGGCAGGAGACAGGAAACGAAATGGCTCCATTTCACCGAGACGAGTCATTGATGGGCAGGCGTGCACAGCCATGTTCCATCTACTTGGAGCAATGAGGAGAATTTCTTTGGTCTTTGTATCTCTGTTCGACATGAGGCTTTTACTGTTTTGCACTGTATGAAAAATAAAATCTCAAGTGAACTGCAGTTTAGCTGTGACTCCATTTCTAATTGCTTAGAATTAGCACTTGATTTGCCAATTATCTGTGACTTTGGGGTAGTCTGTGCTAAAACGAGGGACCACTCCTGATTATGTCAGTAATGGAAAAAAGCAGGACTGCCCATGATCTCATGATGGAAAAATCCCCAAACCACTGCACCTGCACCTTGCACTGCATTTCATCCTCCTGTTTAAGTGCAAACACGCTGCCCATTCTAGAAATTCGCTTCCCAGAAGGAGCGGCATTGTGGAGACTTGATCCAGGAGAGGCTGGGAGCTGCCTGAGCCCCCGTCACGGCCGGCGCCCCCTCCCCACCAGCCCCAGGTTGGCCACAAGCTTGCCCCGCCCTGCTCCGTGGCCTCGTTTGCACCTTCTCTGGGGGCAAGAGGAGATCGGTTGTTTACATCTTACAGAGCGTGGAGTCGGGGTGCTGGTCTTCTCATCCATGCTCTTCCTAACTTTCCTCTTTTATAAAATGAGGGAAGGAACTGAGTTCCAGGCACCAGGGGAGTGGAGACTCAAGGGTATGAGTGATTTGTACATGCCCTATGCTGGCACCGCGGGGCAGGGGCCAGGTCCACATCCGTCTGGCTCCTGGTCAGTAATTCCCAACGACAATGACCTGCAGTCTCCCCAGTTACGTCGACTGAAGGGCTGCTCCCAGAAATCAAGTACATGCCTTACTTACACTCGTCCTACTGCTTAGAAGCCATGGCTGTGAACCCCTTGGAGCGGAAGGTGATTCCCCACAGCAGTAGCATCCTGTCTTGTATGTGTTGCACAAAGGAGTTGATGAATTAATTTAAGTGTGGATTGTTTTCATGGCTGGTGGTGCTGGGCTACCGACTGTGCTGGGAGAGCAGGCACACAGCCCTGGATGGCGCCCCAGGGGTTGCTGGACCGCACTGGTGGCAGCAGCCCTGGGAATGTGCAGTCCACAGGCACAGAGAGAAACCTTTTTCTGGAAGGCTACAAGTATTATCATGTGAGTGTGGTTTCTTCTCCTTCGTTGCTGGTTCCTCTGTGCTTTGATGAAAGATCGCCTTTCCCTGTGACTTGTGGTGTGGGTAAGATCTGATGTCAAGGAGAAGAAATTAAAGGGACAGAGCACTTCGTTTTGTGGAGGGTTTGCTTTCTGCCTCTGCAGAGTTGACGCCATCCGTATGGTCCGGGGAGGAAGTAGTTCTCTTGTGGTTTGACAGTAGTCACGGCTGGACGTGCCCGGCCCACAGGCACTGATCCATCTGAGGGGACGTCCCCGAGAGGATGGAGGGCCTTTCCATGCGCTGAGATGCTCTGTGAGGGAGGTGATATTTCAGACCTCTTTCTATATAATTACCTGTTATTTTCATGGATTAGATTTTGCTTTTCTTTGAGAAAACATTCATAGTAATCTAGGTCCCCCTCTGAGTTCAGCAATAATTAAAAACACAAAATAAAGGCAGCTCCCTTCGGCAGTGTTTCCTTGGTCCTCAGGATTCAGGATTGATTCTGCAGTGGCCTGGCTCCGCTGTGGATGGCAGACAGTCTGGAGTTCATCAAAACGTCTTCAGTCAACGCCCGGCATTGCAGCTCAGTGCCCTGTGGTGCAGCACACAAGCCAGCTAGGGAAGCGTGAAAGGCGTGGGGGTTTCACCAGCCCCAAAGCCTCCCTGTAGGATTAAAATTCTGTTACACTTGAGCTGTAGTTACCATCATCAAATAATAGTGCCTTCTATCAACTTTTATGCTTTGGTGTTTCAAAACCTTCAGTTTCAAGAAGGTCATAGAATTTCTTAATAGACAAAGACCCGAGGACCTATGTGAGTGGAACCCTCAGTTTACCAGCAATATTTGAAAAGCTGTAATTTTTAGGGAAAGAATAAAAATCATGAGGCCTTCATATCACAACTTCCTCCCTCTCTCTTTATTTCTAAATACTTTCAGGGAATGTCTTGCATTCAGTATGAATCTATTATTTATTTATGTTTGTTCGACTCCAGAAAGGATTCAAGGTGGCTTACAACGTTAGATCATACATGAAATAATGAAAATAATAATAAGTAAATAATAGTAAATAACAAATTAATAATCACAAGAAGGAAGAATAAAAATACCTTTTAGGATTTGAGAAAGTTGCTAAAATTGGCTGCTAAATTTTGCTATCAACTTTTCAACAGCCAAATGAGAAGGAATAAAGAGAGAAAGAATGAGAGGTTGAGTGACAGGGAGAAAGAATGTGAGTGCGAGGAAGAGAGGACGGAAGGGCTGTCCTCGAGATGCAGAATTCTCACTGCCTGACTCGTGATTACCTGGATGGAAAAGCTGGTTTGGGATCTTTCATTGCAGGAGCGTGGCTTTTAAATGATGGACACTGGTGGGCTTCCCTGGTGGAGCAGTGGTTGAAAATCCGCCTGCCAATGCAGGAGACACAGGTTCGAGCCCTGGTCTGGGAAGATCCCACATGCCGTGGAGCAACTGAGCCCGTGCGCCACAACTACTGAGCCTGTGCTCTGGAGCCCGTGGGCCACAACTACTGAGCCCACGTGCCACAACTACTGAGCCCACGAGCCACAACTACTGAAGCCCACAAGCCACAACTACTGAAGCCCGCGAGCCTAGAGCCCATGCTCTGCAACAAGAGAAGCCACCACAATGAGAAGCCTACGCACCGCAACGAAGAGTAGCCCCCGCTTGCTGCAACTATGGAAAAGCCTGCGCACAGCAACAAAGACCCAATGCAGCCAAAATAAATAAATAAAATAATAAAATAAGTCAATTTATTTAAAACATGTATTTAAATGATGGATGGACACTGGTTAATATAAGCGAGAACGTTATCAACTGGGGTTGAAATCAGCAGGATTTGGTGAACGGACTGGACACAGGGCAAGAGAGACAGAAGCCAAATTCATCTTTCGACTGGTTTTTATGGAGGTGGGGTCCTCGCGCCCTCCGTCTGCCCTGTGGCCCTGGACACCCGCATGGCTGACGTGAGCCTGGCGCAGGGCTTCCCCCAAGCCCCTCCCTCCCTGTTCTGTCCTTGCCTCCTCTCCTGTTTCTTTCCCAAGTTGATTCTCACTGTGTGTTCAGATGATGGTCTAGCTGGCCTATACTTTGGTTCGATATTTGCAGGAAGAGCCTCAGCTCAGCCCTCCGTGCCCGGCACAGTGCCACGGGCTTTACGCACGTCACTGCATTTCATCCTCACAATAGAGGTTTGTGCCTGTGCACAAACCGTGCAAGGCAGGGGGTGACTGGATTCCTGTTTTCGAAGATAGTTCTAGAAACGGTGTGAATTAGGGTTTGGGGAAGGAAAAGCTGGTCCCTGTGGTTTGAAATCTGCTGAAGGAGTTCCAGCAGCATAAGGTAATGACCTAGAGCACAGATCCTGGACCATGTGCCTCAGGTTCAGTCCTGGATCTGGTGCTGCCTAGGTTTCCAAACCTCTGTGCCTCAGTGCCCTCATCTGTGAAATGGGATAAAACAGCATCTGTACCCCAGGGTTATGTGGGAGCTGAGAGGGCCAGCTTGTGTAAGGCTGCCGGAACAGGGCCTGGCACCACCAAGCACTAGAAATGGAGAAGCTGGTGGTGTCGTCACTATTTTTCTTATTAGCTTGGTAAATCCTCCAGGACTGGCTGGAGTCGGAACCTGGAGAATGTTATCTGGAATAACACGAGTCACAGTATTTATTTACTATCACTGCCAGGTGTTTTCATGCTTCCTCTGTGTTTTAGCTTTTGTGGCCCTTTGCAGCCACTTGGGGCAAAATAAGGACCTCCTTGGTCGGAATAGTCTCAGGAGATTTTGTAGTTTCTCTGGCACTTTCGTGGTTCTCAAAATTTCAGGTGCTTCAGAATCCCCTTGAGGTCTTGTTGAGCTAGAGATCGCCGGGCCTTACCCTAGAGGTTCCAAAGCAGTAGTCAGGGGTGCTGCTTGAGAACTTGCATTTCCAGTGTGGTCCTGGTAGGCTGGCCAAGGCCCCCACTTTGAGAACCCCCAGCGTGGCTCACTTCACAGGACTCGCCTGATGCCCTGGACCAAATCTAACTCAAAGAGAACTCTTCCAACATATCAACAAAAATGTTAAAATATCTTAATAATTCCTCTGCTGATTCTGCTTCTTTCTGTCATCTGCAAAAGCCAGAGCCAGTAGGCTCAGGAGAAGAGGTTTTCATTTTTCTCTTTTTTTGTTTTGATTTTAAGTTTTTCTTGTCCAGAGGCTTTGTCCTGCCCATTGATATTCACAATTTAATCCAATAAATTAACCATTGTGCTTTAAAGATCCCTAGCTACTAAATATTGTACCTCACAGGTGTTTCCTCTCCAAGCTTTAGAGGCACAGAGCAAAAATATTGAGAGCAGTGGATTGGGGTGCAACGGGACAACAAGGAGGCTCCTGGGGGACGCGGCCACTCAAAACAAGGTGGCGTGCCCACGAACGGGGAAAAGAAAGACACAACAGCTTCCTGCCCCCAGGACATCACTTCCAACCCTGTTTCTTATTTTATTTTATTTTTAATTAGGACAAAATGCGTGTAACATAATATTTACCATATTAACTATTTTTAAGTGTACAGTTCAGTAGTGTTAAGTATATTCACATTGCTGTACGACCATCTCCAGAACTCTTTTCATCTTTAAAAGTGAAAACTCTGTACCCGTTATGTAGCAGCTCCCCATGGACCCCTCCTCCAGCCCCTGGAAGCCACCGTTTTACTTTCTGTTTTTGTGCACGTGGCTCTTCTAGAAGCCTCGCATGATGGAATCCTACAGTATTTGTCCTTTCGTGTCTGACTTATTTCACTGAGCCTAATGTCCTCAGGGTCCATCCATGTTGTAGCAGGTGTCAGAATCTCTTACGCTTTTAAGGCTGAATAACGTTCCACTGTGTGTACATACCACATTTGTTTACCCCTTCATCCGTCCATAGACACTTAGATTACTTCTACTTTTTGGCTTTTGTGAAGAGTGCTGCTATAAACAAGGGTGTATAGATATCTCCTTGAGACCCTACTTTTAATTCTTTGGGGTAAATACCCAGGAGTGGAATTGCTGGATCATATAGTAATTCTATGTTTAATTTTTTCAGGAGCCTCCATACTGTTTTCCACAGTGGCTGCACAAACTTACATTCCCACCAACAGTGCACAAAAGTCCCAACTTCTCCACATCCTCTCCTACGCGTGTTATCTTCTGTCCTTTGATGGCAGCCATCCTGGTGGGTGTGAGGTGGTGTCTTCCTGTGTTTTTTTTTTGCGGTATGCAGGCCTCTCACTGCTGTGACCTCTCCCGTTGCGGAGCACAGGCTCCGGACGCGCAGGCTCAGCGGCCATGGCTCACGGGCCCAGCCGCTCCGCGACATGTGGGATCTTCCCGGACCGGGGCATGAACCCACGTCCCCCGCATCGGCAGGCGGACTCCCAACCACTGCGCCACCAGGGAAGCCCTCCCTGTGGTTTGGATTTGCGTTTCCCTGGTGATCACTGACGCCGAGCATCTTTGCATGTGGCTTTTGTCCACTTATGTACCTTCTTTGGAGGAAGGTCTAGTCAGGTCCTCTGCCTGTTTTCAAGTTAGCTTTGTTGTTGCTGTCGTCATTGTTGCTGAGTTGTAGCGATCCTTATATGGACTATAGATCAGCCCTGCCTTGAGTACTAACACCAGCCTGGTGCCTGGCAGACCTGCTTTCTGGTCTTGCCTCTATTGGTAAACAGTTCTGTTGCCTCAACTCTGGCTTCTCAACTGCCCCCAGGAATGTGACAACGTCTGAAGCCGTCTTGGTTGTCATGGCCGGGGAGTGCCCTTTGAATCCAGGGGTAGAGGTCAGGGATGTTGTCAAGCCGCCTGCAGTGCACAAGGCAGCCCCTCACAACAGAGTTACCCGGCCTGGTGTGGCAAAAGTGTGGAGGTCGAGAAGCCCCTCAAGGACTCGGTTTCCTCACCTGTACAGTGGGAGGGTTGGACCATGCGCTCTGGAAGGCACATTGCTGTTTCGATCCCTCATGTATTCGCTTCCATCCTCTGCATCAACGAGTAAAACATATACTTACAGGTCCTCCTAAGCCTCCAGTGGGTGTTTACGGTCTCAGTTTTCACTCAGCTCACACCAGCTTCTCGGCTCGGGAAGCTCTGGCTCACTTTGCAAACAGCTGGTGTGGGAACAAGAGCCATGTCCCCTTGGAGGGGCCCGAGGACCACATGGTGGGAACAGCAGAGGGCTGGGGCCACGGGGCCGGGTTCAGACCCTCACAGGCCGAGCAACTCGGGACAAGTTTGCCTCCTTCTCCCTTGTGCATTTCCAGCTGATGCCCGTTCCCTTGTGGGGACTGAGACACGCGTGGGGCTGGGACCTCGAAGCCTTCAGCAATCCCTGGACCCTCTGACTGCAGCGTCCGGTCTCCAGATGGAGATGAAACGACAGGACGTGCAGAGGGAAGGTGCTCGCTCATGTTTGCCCAGTGACTGAATGAATGAAGGCGCCTGCTCTGAGTCTTCTTGGGGCAAAAGAATCCAGTTATTCCATGGCTTCTGGAAACCTGGTAACAGTGACCACAATACACAGAAATTCTGTTCTGTTCTTCATTCCCATGCTCCCCTGCTGCCCCATACACGGAAAACAGGCCCTAAAATTTGTCACTTCCCTCGCACAGCTTTCAGCCGTTGGGGGCAGCTGTCGGGCCAGGGGAGCCCAGAAGGTCTTCGTCTGCGTCTTGACCTGGCACCAACCCTCCACTGTCCTTAACAGCGGCCCTGCCCGGGGCTGTCCACATGCACAGAGCTAGGTGGTCGGGGAAAAGCTCCTTTTCGTTTAGACAGAATTCCTTAAAGATTTTCTTAAATGGTTTCTTTCCTGAGAGCGGCTGGAATGTGGTCATTCACTTAAATATTTACCATGGGGAAAATTTCCTACCAACGCAGAATCCCATTTGCTGAGGGGTGTGAGCCTCGAGGTGGCCAGCCGTCTCCTTTACAGTTTGGAGTTGCCCTTAAAGCCCCTCTCAGAATAGGGAGCTCATGGGGCGTCTGTCTTAGGCAAATTGGGAGGACAAAGCCAGGTGTTGTGGAAGGAAGCCCACTACCACTTGGGCCCTCCTGCACCGTCTCCCTGGGTTCCAGCCAGTCTGCAAGGCAGGGCTCACCCTGCCCTTGACAGGTGTGAGGACTGGGGTGTCGAGGGGTGAAGTCGGCTGTCCCTGGGGCAGTGGGAGGGGGGGTGAAGTCAGCTGCTCTGCTTCTGAACCTAAAGGCTGCGCTGCTGCACGGTTCCTGTAGTACATGGCACGCTTTGCCGTACCGGCCGGACCAGGACCCGGGAGCAGCCCAGTGACCCCCCCAGGCCTGCCCGGGGGCCTAGAGTCCCATCTCCCGACTCCTTAGCTGGGTGTCCTGCCACCTCCTTTCAGTTATGGGACATTTGGGGCACCCTATGGTCAGGGAAGCTCCCTGACTGACGAGAGCCCCGTTTTTGCCCTGGATTTATGGGGAGAGCGCCCGATCAGGGTGTTTTTCTAGTGAGATACCTAAAATTCGCTGTTGGCACCCACAGTTTCTTTTGAAATGTCAGGAGTCCCTAATAATAAAGCCCTGGGGGGTGGGCTGGAGTCATGCCTCACCCTGCTGGCTGGGAGTTCAGCCGGATCGACCTGAATGGGACCCTGGTTTTTAGGTGAGTTCAGGTCTCGGCTCTCTTTGCTCACTGACCACCTGGAACCTCAGGCAGGTCACTCAGCAGAGTCTCAGTTTTTCCACCTGTCAAATGGGGGCAGTAATGCTTACCACCCCGCACCACCCCGCCCCAGGTTAGGAGCAGTCAGACGATGTCGCGGATAGAAAGCACTTGCCTGGAGCCTCAGACCTTCCCGATGGCTCTTCCCCCATCAGCTGGTTCTCAGGGCTGATTCCCTGGACCCCAGCGCCTGCCCCGGCTCTCGGCGTCACCTGCCCCTCCAACTCTCGGCTGCCGTCCCCGCTCTCCACTGGGGCCGACTCTGGCCAGGCCTGACCCCGTCCCTGAGATCCACGTGGCCTTCCGGGTCCGACCTCTGGGGACTCAGTCCCGCACATTTGCACGTTTAGCCTATGTGAGTCCTGGTGGGTTACGGTCGGCTGTTGAGGAGGGGCCATGCTAGGGTTTAGGGCTGGAGGCTGGCGGGGATGCTGGAGGGTGGCAGCGGAATCTCTGCAGCACGTGTGGGGCGTTTGTGGGGCTGAGCCCAGAGCTCCCGGCAAGCTGACTTCGGTTCCTTGCACACAGATGGCTGTGTTATGGGGCCTCGCCTGCCTGCTTGTTCTCCTGTTCTCTGAACGTGGGTGCTATGTGGACCTAACAGTGCGGGTCTGGGGGACACCCCCGTGAGTGTGCTGTGGGGAAGGACTGGGTCTTCCAGGCAGTGGGTGGCCTGTCTTCCCACGGAAGCACCGGAGTTGAAGGATGGGGCCGTTGCCTCCAAGCCTCTCCCGACTGATGGCACAGAGATAGAGCTGTTGGTATCAGAAGGGTGTGTAGAGATCAGGTCCTTTGCACCCGAAGTACAAAACAGAAATGTCGACAAACAAGTGGTTTTTATGAGGGTTCGCTTAGCACTGTAAGGTAGAAAAATAGAGATACAAAACATTTTTTTAAAAGTCTAATTTCTGACCTGACGGTTCCCCTTTAAATACATCATTACTTTTAAAAATTGCTTTCAATGTTCTCAAGAGAAATTATCCCTACAGTGACAAGTGGCTTGTTTGTCTTCGGACCTAATTGTGCTTAGAGTTAACTGATAAAAGGGTTTGGGTTAATATCAGAAAGTCTTGGAAAAATGTGCTTTTCTCTAAAGCAATTATTCTTTCCTTTTCCATCTTGCATCACCAGACGTGACTATCATGGGGCATCATAGCCTCCTTTGCTGTCTCTTCATCCCTCCTCTCTTCTGGGATGTGAATATTGCCGCCCCTTTGCCCACATGGAGCACACACACACACCCCATGAAGCCGGCGGGTGGAACCCAGGGGCGCAGGAAAGCTTTGGAGTAACGATCACCTCCTGGAGGGCTCTTTAGGAAAAGAGAAAAGCCACCTCACAGATGATTTCCACCCTTCTTTGCGCTGACGTGGCCCGCAGCTGGTTTGTCCTCCTGGACATGGGCCCCGTGGCCTCACACATGCCGGACTCCTATCCCTCTTCCTCCCCTGCCTCCCACGTTCCTGGGCAGTGTTTATACGTGATTTTCTTCCCTAAAAGGAAAAGTGAGAAGAATTTTCCCCAAGACATGTGGTGAGAAAGAACGCAGGACTCAGAGCCCAGGGGCAGCCGTGCCCTTCAGCTGCCGGCTCTCCTGGCCCGCTTAGATATTTCAGCACATAAACATCCAGTGGAGGTCCTGGGAGAGGAGGCTTGTGGGTATTTGTGGAAAACAATCAAACTATCTGATATGCCTTGTCATTTCCCTCTGTGATACCACCCCCCCCAAAAAAAACCACTGTAACCAAAGAACAGGGAGGGTTGCTGAGCACCCAGCTCTGCAAGGACTGAGCCGTCAGCCACTGCGGTCGCTGGCAGCGGGGCACCTGGAGAGGGTTTCGGGGTGAAATCAGGATGAGGCCCTCTGTGCTTTGGACAACAGGCCCCTTAGGTAGCTACATGTCTATCTCAGGAAGATTTTAATTCTTGCCTCTTCCCCTACGTAGAAAAGCACTAAATCATTAACTCGAGTTCTCTTCTCTCTGCGACTAGCAGTGATCTTTTACCAAGATGTGTGCTTGACTACACATTTTTTCCAGGCCAACAATCATATATAGACTGGCTTCTCCCCCTTCTTCTCGGGAGCAGTTCCCTCAGAGCTACTGAGAGGCTGTCTCCCGGGCTGTAGTCTCCCATAGGACCCTGAATAGAACTTAAAGTTTCAGTTCTCAGGTTGTGTGTTTTCCTTTAAGCCGACAACACCCATCCACACACACGTGCGCACGTCGGGGGAGCGCCCCGGACCACCCGCCTGCGAAAGGCAAGGAAGTTACAGGCCCTTGGAGCCGGTCGGGTCTGGGGAACGATGGGTGGAGCTCCGTCCATCGTCTCCACGCTCCCGCCAGTGGTGGCGGAGACTGGACGGGGGTGGGTTGCGGAGCTGGGGTCGCCTGGCTGTCGCCATCGCCCCCGACCGCAGGGCTCCTCGGGGCCGAGAAATCACCTGCCATCACTGTTCGTGCCTTCACTACCAACCCTTGTACTGGCGAGTAGTAGAGGCTCGAAAATCTTGAGAATTCATAGTTTGTTCACTGGTGGGGTGTGCATTTCCCCACTGCCCTACTGTGTGTCCCCCCGGCTCTGCCCTGAGCCGGGGGCAGCCTGGAAGGACTGCACCGTCTGGCCCATCCTTGATGTCCAGTGACGGAGCGCCCAGCGAGGAGAGAGGGGTGGGTGGATGTCCTTCCAGCTCCTTGCCGGCCAGGCTGTGATGGAGGGCACAGCACCCACCAGGCAGCGTCTCCCTGGCAGCGGCCCCTCCCCTGGCCCCCAGAGCCGAGGGACCACTGTCACTAGCCCCTGGGTGCCTTCTCAGTCTCTTTTGTTCCCTTTTAACCTGTCCACAGGTTCTAACAGTGCCTTTGGTAATCTCCTTTTAATCACCCCTTTGGAATGTGCTGGTCACTTTGTGCTGGGATCCTGACCAGCACGAGTAACAGCGCTCTGGCTATGGTTTGCTTTCTTCAGAAGATGCCTGTTTCTACTCCTTTGAGAAATAGATTTAGGAGGTTAGTGAGGAAACAGTGTCCCCTCCAGGTAATGTAGCCATTTCCTTCTGGGCTTGAAGCACAAAATCTTCCGGTCCTGGGAGCTGCCCTGTCTTGTGCTGAGAAGGTGCCAGGACGGTTGGTGATATAAGTCAGGCAGCATTGCTTCCTTGCAGGGGCTGACGGTCCGGGGTGGAGTGAGGTCTGAACACGCGCGCTTCCATGGACTGTCTGCACGCACCGCCTTCTGTGACTGCCGTGCTGTGATGAGCTAACCCTGCCGTCCTCTCTTTATCGGGCACCTCTGGTAGGCAGGGTTGGGTGTTATTCATCTGTGCCCTCCAACAACTACTGAGGACCCGGCTCCCAGATTTGCACCCAGGAAATGTTTGCTGAATGAATGCTGAGTTCAGGAGATGCTGACACTCAATTCCACTTCTTTCGGAGCTGGGGCAGACCCCACAAAGAAACGTTCGGGTGCCACTGCTGCCAGGCGGTTTCCATTGTTAGATCTCTAAAACCCAGGTTTTAACAGACTGGGTATAGTCTGCCTGTTCAGGAACAGCACTGTGTAATTTCCCTCTCTGAAGCCAGTTTTCCAATATAACCTGCAATTCATAGAAGTAACAAAGTAAAATACTTGTCACTGCTTTTAAACGTTCCGTAGAACCTAAACCCTTAACAAGAGAAGGTTGCCAAGAATGTGAAGCTTTTCCAAGTGTGTCATATTTGTCAAGTGGGGTGTTGCGATATGAAAAGACTGCCTGTTATATTAAAGGAAAACAACTGTGTAAAATGAGCATAAAATTTCTCCTATTGTTTCCGATCATGGGTAATATGATTTATGTTTTCATTTTAGATACTACAAATCCATATGTGATTATCACTAACAGTAATTCACCATGTTCAAAATCAAAAAAGCCTGTCATTTCCTATCTTGCAAGCCCCGTATCTTTAATTTGGGGTTGCTGAGTGAACTGCTCTGCTGAATTGATGGTTTAACTTTAAATATCTTTTTCACTGGATGAAATGATGAGCATTTTTTAATCCGTTGCCCATTAATTAGTGGTATTTCACTCCTGTTGAGAAAAGGTGTGCCTATACATTTTCATTTAGAAAACTCATGCCAACATTATAAGAACTGAAGTTAGAATAAACAGAATTTAGAAAAGTAGAGGGAAGAGGTAAGGGAGTTGGGGTGCGGAAACCACATGATAACATCATCATCATTACTGTCACCGTCATTACCCTTTTATCACCACCACCACCATCACCACCACCATCACCACCACCACCACCATCACCACCACCACCACCACCATCATCACCACCATCACCACCACCACCACCATCACCACCACCACCACCACCATCATCACCACCACCATCACCACCATCACCACCACCACCACCACCACCATCACCACCATCA
>NW_021703775.1:86206839-86250250 GCF_005190385.1 Monodon monoceros
AGTCATTATATTTATCATGATGGTGGTGTGGTGGTGATGGTGGTGGTGATGGTGATGGTGGGTGTCTAACGTTTACTGATCACTTACTCTGTGGTAGGTGCTGTGAAATGTGTTGCTTGTAAAAATTTGTTTTGCTCTAACCTTTTAAGGTAGGTAGATTCTTATCCCTATTTTATAGATGAGGGATGTGAAGTATAAACGGGGAAGATTAAGTAAATTGGCCAAAGTCTGTCACCTAGCCAGTGGTGGACCTTGGATTCAAACACAGCAGCATGATCCCAGAGTTTGTACCCTTTATGGTTAAGCTACGGTACAGTATGTGGTGCAGGTGTGCACGTGCTGGCATCTCATTTGTATCACACCTTACAATGAGGCAGGTTGGCCCGGTGTGAATAGCCCCTCTGCTGCAGCAATCAACCAAGGCGCTTAGGGACATCTACTGTTTGTTTTCTTCTCTCTGTGTAACTTCCCTTCTGTGAACGATCTAGTTCTGCTCCAACACTGGGTTGGCCACCACCTTCTTTCCTTTGCAGTGGGACAGAGCATCTTGATGTCCACAGATGCACAGATGTGGTGAGTTTTTGCCAGCCTGGACGTTTCCTCTGGCCCCTGGCCACTGCTATACGAGCATGCCAGGTTAGCCGGCTGGAGGGATGTGAGGGATGTGTGGAGGAAAGCTGAGTCCTCCGGGCTGGGCCGTCCCAGACCAGACAGGGGCAGGCGGAAGTCTCAGGAGCACAGGCAAGTCCAGCCGAGATCAGCAGAACTGCCCAGCAGACATGTAGACAGCGAGCAGTATTAGATGGAGGTTGTTTAGAGCACTGAGTTTGGGTGGTTTGTTACACAGCACTGTCATGGCAGTAGATAACAAATAAAACATATAACTGGAATCTTACAACACAGGAAGGGAGGTGCCTCATGCAACAGCAGGGCTGGGGGGTTGTAGGGACTGAGTGAGCGCAGCAGGGAGGGCCTCTGAGCCTCTGCTGGGCTTGCTTTGCCCTGAGCTGCCCTCCCCACCCTGGTAAAGACCCTCTTCCTCTTTCTCCCCATCATGCTTCCTCTTCAACCTGATGCCCTACGTTTATTTTCTGCTCAGACAATTGTTAGAAGGGTTGAGAAAGATGCTGTGGTGGGAAAGGCGGGCCCTGCCAGAGGATGGCCCGCCTCCTCCTCACCTGCACGGAGGCTGATGTTAGCACAACCAGTGATTCCCTGGGACGTGGTGGTGCTGCTGTGCAGAGGGATACCCAACAGGAGTCATGTCACTGATACACCTCCACTCAGGTTCTGAAGAGCTGGAGGAGCGCCTCGGGATTTACTTGTCTGTGCGGAGTTGTCCCTGGAGCTGGGACTCCTCCCATCACCTGCACTCCCCAAGATGTCCTCCTGCCTGGATTCTCTGTGCCCCAATCGCAGCCCGGTCTCAGCTTTACGATGGCAGGGGCCCAATGGAAAAGGGGATGCAGAGGGTTCTGATGACCAGAACGAGGGCAGAGCTAGTGAGGGACAAGCCAGAGGCAGGAGCCCAGGACCTCGCTCCCAACTGGGGCTGAATTGTCTGCACGGACCAAAGTTCTGGCAGAGTTTCCGGGGACTCTGCTTCCCTTTGCCCTCTCTGACCCTGGTTCTGTCCACCTCCATTTTTGTGGTCGTAAATTCCTAGCACGTGAGACCCTATCAGTTACAGAATCAATTACACTGGGGGTCACAGAGGTGAAGGCAGAACAATTCCTGCTGAGATGACCTCTGTGTGAATACTTAAAGTTTATCTTGAAAAATAGAGGCTATTCTGAAATCCTCTTTTAAACTGTCAGAAAGCTACCTAAGGATACCCTTACTATTTTACTCCCCGGAAACAGTCACCCTGTTGATACTTGCTGGTTTACGGGACCTACTGGAGGATGGTGTTGGTACCAGCTGCTCGTCTTCCAGCTGCTGGCTTCCTGCGGGACACGCATCTCATGGAAAATCTCAGGTGTGTGGTTTATTTGCAGCACCTAAGCTTAAGAAAAACCTGGGGTGTCAGGATGCCCGGCTTCAGGCTGTCCTCCCATCTCCCCACCCCCCACCTCCTAACTCTGCTCACCTCTGCTGGGCTTCAGTCTGAAATGGGCCTCTCTAAGGGTCAGTGAAGTGGCTACTGGCTGCCAGGCATCACTCAGAGGCAAGAAGCAACGTTTCACGTTCGTCCTCTGCCCAAAGTCCGAAGGACTCTCTGCTTGGCCTGAGTTGGGTCACACGCCTGCAGGAAGCAAACAGCGTCGGGTGGGCGGGGGTGGAGGTGAGGGGCAGGTCCAGGGTGGACTGCACCTGGACAAAAAGGATGGGGCAGGATTATCTGTGGGGAGGGGCTTTCCCCATAGGAAAGAATTCTGGCCGGGCAACAACACGTGTTATTTCAAAAGGGACCATCTTTTTAAAATAAGGAATTTAGAAGGAGAAGCAGTCTGAGAAGTGGGCCCCAAATACTCGTTTTGGGTATCCACGAGAGATTGAAGTATTTTGCAAGCAGAAGGAAAGGACTCTGATTTGATTTAGAGTAAAGGATTTTCACACTAACGAATCTTCAGAAGGTTTCGTGATAATAATCGACCATCAGTGGGTATCTATTAAGTCCCTGGCCCTGTGTGAGCTTCCTGATCCATCAGAGCAAGATGTGATTCCATCCCTAAAAGTTGTGTAAATAACTATAACACAAATGAAACAACTGTGAAGAATATGATTCAGGCTGTGATTGTTGGCCAACATCTCTGCTGTATTCTGTTGGTGCCGTGGAGTTGAGGGTGATGGGGGATGCAGGCCCAGCAGCCCCGCCGATGGGCCTAGGAGAAGGTGAGCTCTGAGCCAGACATCGGAGGCACAGGGCTGGTCCGGGAAAGGTGAGCCCCTTCTGCAGGGCTGTGCTTGGCCTCTGCATCCTGTCCCTACCTGGACGGTGGTTTTCTTCCGGCGTGGTGCATGCCGTACACTGACTAGGATTTTGTTCCGCTCTGTTTCGGCTTTGTCATAGAGTGCCGTGCTCCAGCATGATGCCATGCTTAGCGTGGTCTCTGGTTTTGCATCGCGTACGTAACTCAACCAAGGTGCCCTCACTGCCAGAGTTGCCTCTGTGAGCGCCTTTTACCGAGAGGGTCCTTGTCCAGCGACAGGGTCCTGTCTGGCGGGTAGGGGCAGAATGGGGTCCTGTCTTATGGGTCAGGCTTGGGGAAACGAGTCCTTTGTTTTCAGCGTCTCGAGGTGAAGTAGCCTGACTCTTCTTCGTTGGTTGTGTTGGATCAGTCCCCTAAGCAGTGTTTTCGGCCAGTTCCATTTTGCTGGGAAACTAGACCTGATAGCCCAGAACTGTGTGTAAAGAAGGAGCTTGTCCTAGCCAGGCCTGGACTCTTGCAGACGTAGGTTACGGATAGTCGCCAGAGGATGGTGACCAGCTGACAGATGAAGGTGACTTGCAGACATTCTGTCAGCGTTTTGAAGTAACCGAGTCTCCCTTCGATCCTCTTGCTGGAGGAAGGGAAGCGTGTGTAGGAGCAGAGACCCGGGTAACAGAAGGCGCTGAGGGGCCGGCAGGTGGGAATCAAGGGGTCTGGGCGCCGGGTTCGGCTCTGACGCTATATGATGGGGGCTGATTCATAAAACGATCTGGGCCTTGAAATTGCTCATCTCAAAAGTGAGGGATTCTACTGGGCCCTTTTCCCCTGAAATTCAATGTTTTCATGACATGAGCCCCACCTAAGTAGTTCAGTTCCATGTAACTACCCGCATGGCTTATTTTCTTCAGTGTTAGAATACAAGTCACTGTCGGAAGTTCTCTGAGTAAAACATATTATAACACGTATTATCTTCGTTCTCTTCGTACTGTTAGTGATGTGACCACAGGCAGTCGGTGACCCTGAGGGAGGGGCCTCTGGGCAGTGGGCACTGGGCTCTCCTTACGCGGCTGTGTGGCCCAAGCTCACACCTGCCCGCTCCAGGACCCGGTTTCCTCCTCTGTACCCCGGGGTGGGGGGCCAGGCCCATGACCCCCCAAGTGCTGTCCCACTGCCCCCCCCAAGCCTCTTGTCCCCTTTGTCCTCACATGTCCAGCCAGTCCTCCTTCACTGGGGTTTGTGATCCCTCCCTGTTATCCTAAAGGAAGCACAAAATTCATGTATGTTTCTTTTTAAAAAGAAAGTGAATCAAGATTATGTTTTATTTGGATGTACATATGTGTTATGGAAATACATTCACACTTAATTGAGGGAAAAAAAAGGAGGTAATAAATTGTATGTGTACTGTGAGCCCATCTTTGTAGAAATATACCAACTTGAATATATTTGCAGGGGAAAGTCTGGAAGGAGAGATACCGGGGCAGTGAGATTTGGGGTTGCCTACTTGACTTTTGTGTTGGTTGTCTGTGTTTTCTACTTTTTCTATGACGATAATGGCTTGTTTGGGAAAAATTGGGGGAACTGAAGCGTATTTTGTTCATTTTGCAGCTTCC
Source organism: Monodon monoceros (assembly GCF_005190385.1). Lineage (NCBI taxonomy): Eukaryota > Metazoa > Chordata > Mammalia > Artiodactyla > Monodontidae > Monodon > Monodon monoceros. Next base: position 86,211,323 of record NW_021703775.1, read on the forward strand.
TCCTCCGGGATTATTGAGGCATAGTGAGGGGTCATAAACCAGGTTAGTAGTAATCAGTATGGAAGGGTGAGTTCCTCGTCACCCACGGATCTCCACTGGGAGTGACAATTTCTTCGAGAACCTTCCTGAGCCGAACTCATCCTCCCTGGCCTCTCCCCTTCCCCCCGCGGGTTCTCCTCCATCGAGGAGTCTGCAGAGTGAGGTCCCCACCGCCCCGCTTCCAGCAGTGAGCAGCGTGGAGCATCTCCTCTGGGGTGGGCTCCCCTCCCCTCCTAAGGCTTTCTTCCCTACAGAAGGCTCCTCCTTTCTACATTCTGACCAAAGCAATGAAATGGAAGGCAGTAGCTGAGTTGGCAGGCCTCCACAGTCCATCAGATGTTCTATTTGATAGAAAAACACTCCTGTCCAGGCCACTGGGGCCCTCACCACTGTGAGAGATGGGAAGTCACAGACCCTCATACCCATCTGGGTTCCCCAGCACTGGCACGAAGCCTGCACACAGTAGATGCTCAGTAAACTCAGAAATACTGTTGGAATAACCCCGGAGGGGCTCTATTTTACGTGCCGTCTACCTCTTTGTAACCTTACGTTGTGGAAAATTTCATATAGACTCAAAACAGAGAGCCCCTCTGTCACCTCCATCACCTACCTTCAACCAGTACCAGCATTCCGGGAACCTTATTCCATCCACCTACCACTTGTTTTCCTTTTGCAAGAATATTTTCAAGGCAATCCTAGATATACCCTTTCACCTGTAAATATCAATACTTCAATATGTAACTTTAAAAGATACGGATGTTTTCAAACATGACCACATGATGGCACCTGCCCTGGCTGCCCCTTGGAGATAATTTGCTATAATTTTGTATCTATAGAGACAAGGGCAAGTGGGAGAGGAGGGGCCCGTTGTGAGGAAGTTGAGTTTGGGTCAGTACGTGGTCCTCACCCTACTGCTCCGTCACTGGGTGATTTTGGTTGAACTCTTGAGTTTCTGGGCCTTGTTACTTGATTGTTAATGTGAGAAGAGTAACCTTGTATTTGTCTGAGGGCTGAGGAATGGGGCAGGTGTTTTAAACCACTTTTGGGGCTTAGGTCAATGATTCTTTGATATTCAAGGGTCGCCAGCAGGAGTGGGCGTGGGTGTGGGTTCTGGGGGAATTTCGGTTCTGTTGGATCAAAGTGCACTTGTGACAACACAGGCCGGTGTCCAGAGCAGAACCAGGGCAGGGTTTGAATCACAGGCCTCAGTTGTCCCACAGGGAAAGGGGCTCTTGCAGTTCTGGGAGCCCCTCAGAGGAAGGGATCACAGCCTTCTTCTGTGATTTATCTTGTGTCTGCCAGCCCTGACTGAGGCATCACTATGGCAACAGGATGGGGAGCAAACAGGTTCACAGGCAAGGTGAGGCGCACCTGAGCAGCCGTGGAGGCATCTTTGGTGTTTCCAGGTCATGGAGCATCTATTGTTGAAGCAATGTTAATGCACCTTGTTCTTTCCCCTTAAGGAGTGTTACCCGCATAAAACACGATGAAATAGGGCCCCAGAGCGATGGTTCAGACTAGAAGGTGCTGTCCTGAAGCTGCAGAGCCTGGTCTGGTGCTTCTGGGAGCCTAGCAACCGTGCTGCCCAGCTCTGAGGCCTGCTCCATCGTCAGAGGGTGGTACCCCAGACCACACACACACGCGCACACACACACACAGACACACAGAGCACCCCACATACACACACACACACAGAGACCACACCACACACATACACACACACAGAGCACACAGACACACACACACACAGACACACAGAGCACACCACATACACACACATAAACCACACACACACAGGCCACACACACACACACACACCACACACACACACACACACAGAGCACACCACATACACACACACACACAGACCATACCACATACACACACACAGAGACCATACCACATACACACACACAGAGACCCAACACACGTACACACACAGACAGGCGACACCACATACACACACACACAGAGACCACATACACACAGGCCACACCACGTACACACACACCACACCTATTTAATTCACATAATCATTTATTCAACAGATTTATTGAGCACCTGCTGTGTGGTACTGTTCTAAGCCCTGGGGATGCAGCAGTGGGAAGACATTAAAAACCCTTGCCCCATGGAACTTCCATGCTAGTTTATAGCCCATGTCCTCATCCTGCTGGGCAGCCTGACATTGCGGGGTGCTGGGACCCTCACACCAGAGTGGGCATGCATGCGGACAGCCCCAGGGCTGTGTCTCCAGAGCTTCGGGAGCAGCCGTCGGAGGGGAGCCAGGGTGTCCGCCTGTCCATGTCCTTCCCGCCTTGGTGGCCAGCAGGTCTGGGGACAGCTGTGTCCTGTCACCCGGGGGCTTTCCCACACGCCAGCGATGATCTTATACCTCGGGGCACACATCTCATCATTCCCACTCGACCAGCAGCAGCTGGGCCTCCTAGAAGCTTCAGTACATCTCACTCAAGGTCACAGTGCTACCCAGAGGGTGGAGGGGACCCACGCTGATCCAGATCAGCCTCTCACCCATGGGTTCCGCACCCTTGACCGCGGCAGGTCCTGTCCATCATTCGGGGGAGGAGAGGCTGCCTATCCCCTCCTGTCCCCCCAGTCAGAGCCATCTGACACCAGAGCTGGTTAGATCCACCTGCTACCCTCAGGGCAGACACACAACCACCCTCCAAGGGTGGGTGGGGTCTGGCGGCCAGGCTCGGGAGACATAGAGGGAGGTTGGTAAAAGGTACAAACCTTCAGTTACGAGTTGAGTAACATCTGAGGATCTAACCTAGAGTGTTGTGACTACGGTGGGTAACAGTATAAATGAAATTTGCTAAGAGAGGGGAACCTAAATGTTCACCCCCCCCAAAGTAAAGGTAAATATGTGAGGCAGTGGAGGTATTAATGAACTCGGTGGTGGGAATCCTTTCACAAAGTATATGCACATCAAATCGTCACACTGTACAATTTAAATATCTTACAATTTAATTTGTCAGTTACACCTCAGTAAAGCTGGACAGAAACCCCACCAAAATATTCCCTTCAGTTTCTCAAGTTCTGTTTTATGATCTTGCAGTGAATATACATATGAAAAGAAAGTCAACAAAGAAGAGATTCTGTCTTTGCTTCTAAATCACTAATAACGGAAGATCCAGGCCTTTAACCTAGAGCCCCGGTAAGATCTGTCCCTCTTGCTGCACCCTTGACTGCGTTAGCGGCTTCGGTGCAGACAGGAGAGCGTGCACTGTGTGTCTGGGCCTGTTACCTAGCGGCTTCGGTGCAGACAGGAGAGCGCGCGCTGTGTGTCTGGCCTGTTACCTAGAAACAGAAACAGCAAGAATCTTTACGTTCTTCTTCTGAGTAACTCTGATGCGCCCCAGACAATCACTTTTGCAGAGGCTATATCACACCGACCTTCTCCATGGGCTGAGAGCGTTAAGCCCTGACACCTGATACCGGATGCCATTTCCCTGCTGTGCAGGTGCTGGCCTGTACCTTCTGGGCAAATTGGGAAATTGTCATCCCATCATTTCCCGGGCGCTTCATTCTCTCACAGAAGCCTGGTTGAGAAAGGATGCAATAGACATTTAAAAATTGGATTTAGGGAGGGCTCGATTCGGTGAGTCCTCCACACATGCATTGACTCATGAGCAAAAACCACGACCAAGCCTATCTTTGTTCTGACGACTGGGCGTCTCAGTTGAAAAAAAATGTCTCGGTGAAGTAATAATAAAGCTAATTCCTTGGATTTTTAAAAATCCTCACATTGTTATGACTTAAGAAATATAATCTTCTTTTTCAAAAATCTTTCTTAGTCAAGTAAAGACTTGTCCCTTCTCTGTAGAACGAAAAGTTCTTTGTTCACAACTCAGAAACGCTTAACCTCTCTCGGAGCCTCTTGGAGGCTGACAGGAAATCACGGGGGCTGCTTTTGCAAGGATGGGGCACAGACGGCCACTCAGGCAAATCCCCACAGGAAGATGTCGACGCACTGAGAAAAGCAACTCAGGTACCAGCAAGGGGGATTACTAGTTTGTTTTCGATTCATGTTCATTTTCATAATGTGCTTCATTTTCCCTGGGTTCGACGGGCTTTTGGCCTCTGCCATGAGGAATAAGCTCTCTTCCCGACAGTTCAGGATGGGCCCTTTGTAGTGCTTGTCTCTGGAGAAGAGTACATTGTTTGAGAAGGTATTTGAATGCCCTGGTTCTTCCGTGTTGATCAGGACCCATCCCTGCGGTCCTTCTGAGCATAAGCCTTCCCTCTGGGCGTGTAGGGCGGCGGAGCAGGAAACCCAGATTTGTATCATGTTTCTGCTGTTTCACCAGCTCTGTGGCCTTTGTGGTTCCTTAACTTTACTGAGCCTCAGTTTCCCATTCTGTAGAACGTGGCTCATGGTCTGCCTTGTGGGATCCTTGTGTGGAGGAATAAGGGACAGATCTCTCCGGCACCTGCTCTAGACCCTGGCTCTGGGTAGCACCGTGCTCCGAAGCTTCGGGCCTCGTGGGCAGGAGAGTAGCAGGGACCCCAGCACCCTGCCTGCTCCTGGTAGGACCTTCTTGTCCTAAAACCCAGGGCCCCACCCACGGTCTGTCTTGCAGATTCACAGCAACCCCATCGCTTCCTGCTTCCTCCTTCACTTCGTTCCACACGAAACACCTGGGACGTCCAGGTCACCCCTCACCTGGTTTCTCAGCCCCGGGCCTTGGCACCTCCTTGATCTCATCCCCTGTCACCTGCCGACAGGCAAAGAGGTGACTTACTGTGTCAGCAGGGGAAGTTGACTTGGTTATCAATGAAGGTTACCCCCCAAGAAGGGGTGAAGGAAAAACACACGCGGGCCCTTGGGATCCACTGAGCATCTTAAACCCCCGGGGGGTAACGTGAGTCAGCAGGTGCAGCAGCCGGGACCTGCGAAGGCCGGCAGCCCAGGCTCAGACCCTCGGGTGTGAAGTCCAGGCCACCCCAGCCACAAGGAGATCGGAGCAGATGGAGCGTGGCCAAGGGTGAGGGACGTAGGGAGACAGAGGTGCCCATGACACCTGGGACCTGCTGCAGCGGCTGGGACTGTCCATCCATCCTCCCGTGCGGAGCCTTCACAGCCACTGCGCGGCCACCCCTGGAAGACTTGGTCACAGAGCACTCGAAGGCCCAGGGCCAGACCCGAGGGAAGCCAGGCGCAGCCTCTGGTGGACACATGTCACGCCTGGACTCCCAGCCCCTTGGCTTCATTTCCGTTTGCCGCTGGAGTGAAAGCAGACACTTCTGGAGGTCTGTGGTGCTCATGCGGTGCTCATGCGGTGCTCACCCTCCCTGGAGGTCAGAGGCTGCAGCGCCCAAGCCCCTTCCTCTGGCGCCCTTTGCAGAAAGAGTTTGCTGACAGCATCTGGACGATGGGGAGCCGTGGGGGGCCTTACGTGGCCGGGCCATGGTCAGGTGCGTGTGCTGGGCCAGGAAGGGAGTGGCCTGGCTGTGCGACGTCAGAGTGTGTGCAGCGGCCTCAGGCAACTGAGCAGGAGATGCAGGAGGTGCTGGGCTGTGCAGGGGAGGACCATGTGGCAGCGTGCACACGTGCTCACACACAAATCCGTAACACGCACACACATAGACACGTATGCATGCCTACACATATGTACATACACTCACATACACATACACACATGCTCACGCACACACACATAAATCCATAACACGCACACACATTCCTACACACATAGACATGTATACATACCTACACATATACACATACACTCGTGCACACACACACATAAATCGTAACGCACACACATTCATACACACATAGACTCATACATACCTACACACATACACATATGCACACACGTGCACATGCATACACAACACACACATGAACACATACACACATATATACATACACACGTGCACACACACACACACACACACACTACAGGGCAGAAGCTGGGGGGTCTCTGTGGGCAGGGATGGTCTCTCCCGAGGCTCATTTCCTGACTGGAGGCTGTGATGGTCATTGGGGGAACTTGAAATTCAGGGGCTATTTTCTGGCCTAGTAATGAACTGTCTTTTGCTGTGCATTGCTTTTCAATGTGCGTGTTAATGCATCTGATAAACGCATCTGATTTCCACCGGGGACACCTAGCACATAAGAACGGGCCCAATTTTAGAGGGCTGTGAGTGTCACGCGTGGTTTTGGCTGTTAAGCAGGCCTGTGGCTTCAGGAAAACACTTTCAGATCAGTGGGTGGGCGTATGGTACCCATGGCTGCATAACCAGTAGGAATGGACATTGCGTTTCATCACAGCTGGTGGTGGATGTGGACCAAGAGACCACAGGTCTGGGCCGGGACGCCTGAAAAGACCAGGATGGTGCTTCTGGAGGGGATTACTGATAACGAGCCACCGTTTATTGATTGTTTGGTCCTATGCATCTTGTAACTGACGAGCCTGGGAGGAAAACAATGCCTGTAAATTCCACTCACAACCCTCCTGAGTTTTGTTTTATTTCAGTGCTGCTTGAAGGAGCAATAGGTGTAAACTTCAGTCTGCTTTCTTCTTAGCTTTCAAACTGGTACTACTGTTGTCCCTTTTCTTTTCTTCGTCACTTGTGTACGTTCTCAAATTTTCTTATTTAGAAATTATTTGGTACTATTTGAAATTTAATAACATTAACAAGTATCATAGTCTGCTAACTACTTTATCTCATCTTGACCAAACTCTAAGCACATTTTCACTTCTTATTCTGTACACGAAGTCTTATAAGGGCAATTACGGCTGGGATTCCTAAACTTAAGACAAGGAAAAATCTTTATAAATATTTTGGAAGTCTTTGGTTAATTTGTAATATGGTCAAAAAATTGCCCCAGACATTATACTAGACCATTGGAGTTCGAAAATTATAAAAAAATACAATTAAAATATCCATCTTTATTTTCATGCCACGAGAGGTAGTCCACCACTGTCTGCCTCTCTCTTCTTAAACTGAATGTTTAGTAAAAATAAGAGTTCTGCCCCTTTGCTCGGCCACCCATGTCAAAATTTATGAGTGAGATTGAATATTTGATTGCTGCCAGTTAATATTTTTGCAATTTTTGCACACATAATTATTTGATATGACTACTTTAAAGTTTTTGAGGCATTAACTATTTTTCTGTTAGAAAGACTATGCTCTGACTTTAGTGTGTGTGTGTGTGTGTGTGTGTGTGTGTGAGATAATTTTATGGGGTCTTGACCTTCCAGTTCTTGGAATTGAGGATAAAGGAACAGCTTTTGTTGTGTGGGTCTCACACCCTCTTCCAGTGTCCCCCCACCCCGTGTCTGGTTCTACTTCTTCTGTCTGGGCTGCATCTTCACCCTCTCCCCTCCTCTGCGTTTTCTCCTTAGATCATGGCATTTGGTCCCCTGGCTGGGCGTCTGTCTACGTACTGATCCCTTTCTCCCGCCCCGACTCTCCCCCAGTAGCATCCTTACGGACTCCCCACCTGGTATCCGTGGGCATCTGGGAGCCTCGCCCACGGGTCCCCTTCACTCTTCCTCGTCTTGGTTGTCGGTACCATGATCCACCAGGTTACTTAGGGCAGAAACATGGAATCACCCTTGATCCCCCTTTTCTCTCATCTCAACTTGCCGTCTGTCCTGTGGCTCCCCCTCCAAACCTGTGCTGTCTGGGCTGTGCCCACCCTCGCCCTTGGCCAACATGAGCAGGAACCCGGCCCCCCATAATAGCGTCCTAACCGCCCCTCTGCAGCTACATCCATTCTCCACGAGGGAACCGCAATTATCTTTATAGAGTGTAAACTACTTCCCGTCACTGCTTCTCTTAAAACCCCGTTAATAATCTTCTCTCCCACTTGGAATAAAATCCAGAATCTTTACCCAAGACCTGGCGTAGATTTTTCCTTAAAATTCACTGGGTGACTCTAGCTCTGTCCACTAAACATTACCATTGTTATTATTATTATTTTGGTATAGTTTATATATCAGTTGTTATATTGAGGTGATACAATGTGTATTTACAATGTTTATCAAGAAATTATATTGGTGGTATGGCCCTTACGTATTTGAATCATTCAAATGGATCCTCTTGAGATACCTTCACAGACGATATTTCCTTGAGATTTGTAATGGGGACCAGGGGCTTGTGTGAAATTCTTCTCTGCATTTTAGCTGGAAGTGTAACCTGTGTGTCCTGGACCTGTTGGTCGGACTGGGGGAAGCCTCGTCCTCAGCTCCCTTTGTCTCCTGGTCCCCTGGGCCCTTGCCCCGTGACCTCCTTCTCTTCCTTGAGCACCAGGCTCCTTCCTGCTTCAAGGCTCACCCTCCTCCCGTCCCCCCGGGCCAAGCCCCCAGCTCTTCCCAGAGAGGCTCCTTTTCACCCTTTCGGTCCCTGAGGTCAGACGCCACATCTGGGGTATATAGTACGAGGACCTGTGGCACTTAGAGGGACATGTGACTCCCCTGAGATTAAGCATGTTCACTGTTTAGTCGTCAGTGGTTGTGACCTTATCAGGGGCCAGGGGATAACCTATGTCAACAATCCACAGGACAACTTGGTCCGCAGTAAATAGTGGGCACCCACCTCCTCCTCTTTACTGACCCTCTTGTCTGCTTACTGAACACTAGGCTCTCTTATGGGCTTGGTGTGAATGTTGCCTGACCCCCAAGGCTTCCAGGCACCATGTCATGATCAGATGATTCAAACCTCAGGAAAGAAGGGTGCCTGCCCCCCAGCACTGGAGACAGGTGGGTAAAGAAATCATCGTGGTTCTGGTCTGTTCTGGGGATAGGGGTAACGTGCTCTGGGAACATAAATGGGATGATTTTTAATATCCTATATTCTTGCAAGTTTTCATAATTAGCCATGAGACTATAGGTTGTTTAGTGATGGAGATGCAAGAGAATCAATATTTTAAAAAACATTTAAAATCAACTGTAACGCGTGGATTGATTTTTTATTTTTATGTTGAGATCATTGCAAATCCACATGTAGTGGTGAGAAATCGTACAGAGGGATCCTGTGGACACTTCACCTGGTCTCTCCCAGTGGTAACGCCCTGCACAACCACAGCACAAACATCACAGCTGGGTGACTGACAGCGGTACAGGCAAGATCCAGAACATCACAGCAAGGATCTGCCTGCTGCCACTTACAGTAACATCTCTTCCCTCGTCTCCACTCCCTCCTTCATCTGTGCCAACCACTAACCTCTTTTTTCCATTTTCGTAATTTTATTACTTACACTAATTTATGTGAGTAGAATCAGACCTCTTAGGATGGGGTTTTTTCACTCTGCATAATCCTCTGGAAATTCATTCAATTGCTCTTTGTAGCGAGAGTTTGTTTCTCTTTATTGCTGAGTGGTATTCCATGGTGTGGATGCACTAGTTTGTTTAACTGTTCATTCACTGAAGGACAGCTGGGTTGTTCTCCAGCTTGGGTTATTATAAATACAGCTCCATGAGTGTTCACGGACAGGTTTCTGTGTAAACATAATTATATTAGTTTAGCGGCACCATGGTAACGAAGCACCACAAACGGGGATGCTTAAAACAACAGAAATTCATCCTCTCACAGTTCTGGAGGGTAGAAGTCTGAAGTCACAGTGTCAGCAGGGCTGTTTCTTCTGGAGGTTCTGCCGGAGAATCCGTTCCATGTCTTCTCTGAGCTTCTGAGTTTGCCTGTGGTGCTCGGGGCTCTTGGTTTGGAGACGCATCCCTCCAATATCTACTTTCGTCTTCACCGGTGTTCTCCCCTGGGCGTGTCTGTCTCTTTTCTTCTTACAAGGCCACCAGTGCTATAGGACTTCGGGCCCACCCTCATGCAGAATGACCTCATTTTAACCCAATTACGTCTTCAAAGACTCTATTTCCAATCCACCCTAATCCAGTTTGACCTCCTCATAACCAATTATGTCTGCAAGGACCTTATTTCCAAATAAAGTCATATTCTCAGGCACCTGGGGGCAGACCTTCAACATAGCCTTTGGAGGACACAGTTCACCCCACAACTAGGGTAGCAGCAGCGTCCAAGCTGGGACCTCGACTTCGTGGGCAACGTCTCTCTAGCAGCAGAATGCACAGAGTATTGGGGGGAAGGGTCCTGGCCGCAGGAATAGGACTTAGGGCACTATTAAAATGGTCTCAGAAAGAGTTGAAGTTCTGAACCAATGAGTGGGGTTTGGGATAGATACCTTTGTCTCTATACAAAATTTTGTGTCCAAAATCCAAACCCTTTCTTTAGTTTACTACCCCGTGCCCCCCTCCCCCAGAGCCAGGCGTCTGAGCTTTGCACACCGGCATTCCCTGTGCGTCTTCCTGTCCAGTGGGACACTGACATCATCGCCATCTGTGATGGAGGCAGAGCGGCTGTGCCTCGGAGCTGGTGGGAGCCGGGTTTGTTTATGTAGATTTTGTTTTATTTTAGTCTTTCCAATGACTGCCTTGGGGCTTTAGTTTTCTGCCAAGGGCAGGAAAGAGAAGCCTTTATTGCTTAGATGTAGGCGTTTGAGATGAGACGTGAGCAAACATCACCGAGTAATGAGTGAGCCCTTCCTGGGCCGCTCACCTGGGTTGGGTCTGTGTTTTCATTGTGAGTCAGACTCGCGTTTCCTCTTTAATTCCACAGCTTCATTTAGTTTCTGAAAAGTTCCTCCCAAATACATTATGCTATTCTGGTATATATTCCTTTCTTTTGTGATTTTTCTGAGCCTAGACTACAGCAAAGAAGGAACACTCAGCTGTTATGATGAATCCACAGGCACTTGTATCCTTGTAACTCTTCTACTCTAAATACAAGTCAGCATCTTTCCAAACCACACGTGGGAAGTAGAGGGCCGGGAAAAGGACACGATCATCAGTCAAATCAACAAGCTTAATTAAATGTATAAATGTGTTGGGGTTGAAGTGTTTAAGGTGACCGAGGAACCCTGGTGGAAACACGTGTTCGTTCTCTCTCAGAGCATCGGGAGACGGAGCTCCAAGGCCAAGAGCGGGTGTGGCCCGCCCTGCAGAGGCCGCGTGGAGGGACCCCCGGCAGCCCGATGCCCCGTGACCCCAGACCCACATTCTCCCCAAAACTTCCCAAATCCTCGAGCCCCAGTGGAGCTTCCCCCTGGGAAGGAGAGTAGCCCCTCACGTCCCCCCGGGGCCAGGCCTCCTGGAGGTGCTCCCTCCACCCCCTGCCCTACCCCCTTTGCTCCCACGCCCCCGGGAGACGTTTTTCCCCATGTTCCCTGGATCCCCTCCCCTCCCTCTGCTACACCACTGTTGATATGGTTGGAAAACCCCAGATAGTGGACCACTCGGCAACGACAGGACGCGCCACTGCCAAGGTGGCCCTGGTCCCAAGAGTCACCGTGTCCAGAGTGGAGGTGACAGGGCCAGTGGGCAGGGCCGGCCGAGCTAATAACAGCAAAAATGTCGGAGGTGCCTAGTGGCAAAAGACATGAGCTGTTCTGTGTGTGGACGCAGCATTTCGACAGGTGTGTCAGAGTCACCGCCATGATGTCTCCTGGTTCAGCATCTCCTGCTTTGCCTGTCAGCTCTCAGCCTCCTTCCTCCGTTGATTACCCCCGAAATCATTTATCTTTCCTCACCTCCCTCATCCTTTCCTGTGGCCTTAAAATTCACCAGGTATCCCGATGGGGGAGCACAACCCAGCTCCTCTGGGCCCGTCTCCATCTTCAAGGCCACCCTCCTCCTGTCCCTTTCAACCTGGTGTTTCTTTTTAAAAACTTTTTTTAAAATTAAAAAATATTTAACTTTTATATCGGAGTATATTTGATTAGCAATGTAGTGTTAGTTTCAGGTGTACAGCAAAGTGATTCAGTTATACATGTACATATATATACATATATGTGTCTATTCTTTTTCAAATTCTTTTAGGTTTGAGAATTCATTTAGGTTACTACAGAGTATTGAGCAGACTTCCCTGTGCTATACAGTAGGTAGGTCCTTGTTGGTTAACATTTTTGTTTTTTTTTAAAACTTATTTATTTTATTTTTGGCTGTGTTGGGTCTTCGTTGCTGCGCACAGCTTTCTCTAGTGGCGGCCAGTGGGGGCTACTCTTCTTTGCAGTGTGCGGGCTTCTCATTGCCGTGGCCTCTCTTGTTGCGGAGCACGGGCTCTAGGCTCACGGTCTCAGTAGTTGTGGCTCGTGGGCTCTAGCGCGCAGGCTCAGCAGCTCTTGCCCACGGGCTCAGTTGCTCCGCGGCATGTGGGGTCTTCTTGGACCAGGGCTCGAACCCGTGTCCCCTGCGTTGGCAGGCAGATTCTTAACCACTGCGGCAGCAGGGAAGCCCTGGTTATCTATTTTAAATATAGCAGTGTGTGCGTGTCAATCCAAACTCCCAATTTATCCTGTTTTGTAAATAATTTCGTTTGTGTCATTCTTTTTTAAGATTCCACATACAGGCATATAAGCATGTATCTGGAGAAAAACATGGTTTGAAAGGACACACGCACCCCAGGGCTCAGCGCAGCACTGTTGGCGGCAGCCAGGACCTGGAAGCGCCGCGGGCGCGGGCGGAGGAGTGGGAATGAGGATGAGGCACGCATGCGCAGTGGAGCGCTACTCCGCCGTAAAGGAGGCGCAGACGCCCTTGGCCGCCACCTGGCTGGGCCCGGGGCTGTCCTGCTGAGCGAAGTGGGTCAGATATAGAAGGACCCAGCCACCTGATGTCACGTGTTTGTGGAGCCCAGTGTCCCTAAACGCTCTTTTCTCCAGTGACCTTCGCACTCGCGCCTCCCAGCGACTCCTGCACCTGTGCAGTGTGGCTCCTGGCCCCTTCTACGGACAGCACGGTCCCTGCGCTCCCTGCGGACCCGGGGCTCTTGGGAGCTCCCCGTCCCCCGTCCCTTTCACGCGTGTTTGCTGGAGTCCAGACGGCACCCTGCCATGGGTCTCCTTGTGCCACATAGGAAGTGGTTCTGGGCATCTTTATCCACATCCCGAAGCCCGTGGTGAGGCAACCAGGCCTAACCCCGCCCCTAGAATGGACCTAAGTAGGAGCCAGGCCTCCCCCATCACCACGGGGTTGTCAGTCTGTCGCGTTTTCCCTGTGGTCCCTCTCCACCCCGTCCTCTCCTTCAAGCCATTGTCTGGTCTGACCTCGGGGTGCGGGGACACCCCAGGATGGAAGGCGGACATGGCATGATTCTTCTGGCTTTTTCCCCTCCCCCATGGATAAACCTCGAGTGGGCAGAGGAAATTGAGAATTTGGGGCACAAACAGTAGGGGGAATGAGGCTTTATCCCAGGATGGAAGGAGATGTACCAAGGCTTGGGAGGTTAGAGGGAAGAGAGAAAATTTGGGGGGGGGGGAGGTGGTCTTCAGAGAAGGCGGGGAGACCCTGCATCCGATCTCGAGCAGCTCCTCTGGAGGGGGCGGCGCACCGGAGAGAACACGGCGGTTGCCAGGCTTTCCTGTCCTCACTCGGTCTTCGAAGCTGCAGAGACGGCCCTGGAGTCACCGGGGCCGGGGTGGGGTCGCCCCAGGGAAGGCCTGGGAGGAAGGGCAGTGCAGGGCCAAATAGCCTGGCCCAGCCCAGTGCCACGAGTCGTGATGTAGTGACCCAGGAAGAGGAAGTGAAAGGCAAGAGGAAGTGAAAGGCTCAAAACAGAGCTTAAACAGTTAAACTGAAGACAAGAAAAGTGAAATTCTGTCATTCTGTGTTGGGGGGCTGGCCTGTGAGGAAGGTGCTCCGACCGCAAACCCACTGTCCAGATGCAGCCTGTCCACCACCTGGGCCCAAATCATCACGCCTGTTCCTTCCAGCGCCGTCCCTTCCCAGATGCCGGGTCCTCGCCGTCACCCATACGTGGCACAGCGCCCTCCATGCCCATGTGAAACCTGGGAGGTATGCAGCGGGGGAGTGGTCCCTGCGTTACAGGACCTCTTGCCCCTTCGACCCAAAACTGATCTAAAAATGAAGTCCGTTAACTTAAAAAGCATACGTATGGCTGCCGCCACATCCTTCCTGACCTGACCTCCGCACTCTCCCCGGAGCAGCCGGCATCTCCTGGGGGGCGCGTGGTCTGTGAGCCCAGTGTCCACCGGCCTGCACTCGGAGCTCCCTATTCTTTTTCTTCCTTCCTTCGGTCCAGTCTGCAGCCTGGCCTCCCAGCCCAGCTCCCCACTTCTGAGCCATGCTGAGAAGTCCTCTGGTCTCACTTGTGTAAGGAACAAGCACGTCTGCCCGGGGGAGAGGTCGAAGCCCCCAGCTCCATGTTCTTCAGGCGGGCTGGTCCACACTGAAGGGGAATCGGCCTCTCCAAGTCTCCATCTCGCCTTCCATGTCAGTGTCCTGGGGCCAGCGCGACAGAGTACCACACACTGGGTGGCTCAAAACAGCAGAGGTTTACTCTCTCACAATTTTGGAGGCCGGGAGTCTGAGACGCTGGGTCTGGCAGGGCTGCACTTCCCACGGAGGCTGCAGATGGGGCTCCACTTCTCAGCTCCATCTTCAAGGCCAGCATCTTCACACCTCCCCCTGCTCTGTCTTTACATCACCTTCTCTGTGTGTCAGATGGCCCTCTGCCTCTCCCAGAGGGACACCTGTGATTCCCTTCAATGCTCACCTACCTGGGCAACCCAGGCTGCTCTCCCATCTCGAGATCCTTATCTTAACCACACCTGCAAAAACCCTTTTTCCGTGTAAGGCCACATTCACAGCACCGGGGATTAGGACCTACTATTCCGCGGGCACACTCAGCCTGCTGCACCCTCTCACAGGTCTGACGTGGGCGCTCTGAGGTTAGGGTGTCGAGTGGGGATTGGCAGGGCTAGGAAGTCGCTCTGGGCTGTGTGGACTGGATGTGATTCTGCTTTGGTGCATTCATCCTTTGGTAGATTCTCAGTGTGTGTGTGTGTGTGTGTGTGTGTGTGTGTGTGTGTGTGAGTGTGTGTGTGTGTGTTTTAAGTGTTCTTAGTTCCTTGTCTTGCCCATTGGGAACATCTAACAGGAGAGGCAGGGAGGCCCAGGATTTAAGAGGGCTGGCTCGTAGGCAGGTCAGGTGATGGCTCTGTGCAGCGCTTGTTCATTTTTAAGACATAAATAATAATAGTAACACACCTGCTATTTGCTGTGGTACCTGCTGCAGGCCTTCTGATGGGCACTGCCTCACCTTTCAGGCCACTGCATCCAACATCACACCTGCAGCCCCTGCGGACCTGGAGCCTCCCCTGACCACCCGACCGTAAGACCACTGGGCATCCTCCCTTAAGAATTATTATGAAATGTGCTTTATATACACAAGTGCATATAACTTACACGTACAGTTTAAAGAATAAACTGTACCCGCCACGAATTTACCTGAACGTTGAAGGACTCGATTTACCCTGCATCCCTCTACCTCAGGGGACAGGTAATCCATCTTCTAAGTTTTGTGTTACACAGTTCCTGCCTTTTCTTCGAAGGGTAACAGTCTTCAAATTTTCAGTTGTTTAGTTTTGCTGAACTTGATCCACGAATAAAATGAATGATTCTGAGCGAGTGCATCGTGGACTTGCTTTTTTCCGCTGAACTTTTTGCTGCTGAGATTCATGGGTATTGTTGAGCAGAGCTGCGCTGGACTGTTTGGGGTGTCAGGTTGTTACTGGGGGACCCCGCTTCTGTGCGTGCTGCAGGGGCTGGGGAGTGAGGAGGGGTGAGTGGGAGCTTGGGGGCGTCGGGGAGTGACTCCTGCAGGAAGGTGGTCCGTGTGAGGCCTACTGGGGTTGCCAGCTGGTGCTCATTGCGGTGGGCTTCTGCCCTTCTGCAGAGGCCGGGACTCGGGGCCCCGTCTTCAGTGTCGGCTGGAATGTGGATCAGCTTGGAGTTTTCTCAGGCCCTTTAGGAGGCCCAGGCTCATCACCGGGAAGTGGCCTTGAGCTGTTAGGGGCTAGGTTAGCGTTTGTCCAGGTCTTTATAGGCCCAGGTTGAGGGCTAGTCGAGAAGCCAGCTTAGAGGGGCCTGGCTGAGATTTAGTCAAGAGAGTCTGTCGATACATGTCAATACGTATTTACATTTATATCGTCTTTTTATGGTTTTCAGTGAGGCTGCATAATTTGCTCCATGAGAGCCTTGAAATTTTTATTACATTTCTTACTAGGGATCTTTCTTCCTTTTGCTATTTAAATAGCATCTTTTTGTTTCCTAATTTTTGAAAAGTTAAAGCCTACAGGAAAGCTACCAGAACAACACAGCAGACACTGACATGCCTTCACCCAGCTTCAGCAGCTGTTAGCATCTTGTCACGTCTGCCCCTTCTCTTTCTCCCAGCTTTCTCTCCCTCTCTCTCCCTTCCCCGCCCCACATATATGTACATTTTGCCAACATCATAGCACTTCACTTCAGCTTACGTTAGCTAGGAACAAAAACATAAACACAACGTAATTATCACACTTGGGAAATTTAACCTTGATGCTATTATCCAATACGTAATCTGTATTCAAGGGCTGCCGATTTTCCAGTCATGATATTCATTGTAGTTTCTCTGTCTGGTCTGATTTAGGAGCTGATCAAGGACTACACCCCGCGCTGAGCTGCTCCTGAGACGCTGAGCTGCCGGCTGGACAGCAGACTCACGCTGCCCGGTGAGTGCCCAGGTGACCCGTGGCCCCCGTCCGTCACACAGGCTGCCACCTGGTGTCAGTTTGTCTCACTACTGGCGTGGGGGGCTTTGCCCACTCGGTTCAGGTGCCAGCTGCTAGTTTCCTCCATTATAAAGGCATCTTTCCCTGTTGGAATTAACGAGTAATCTGGGAGTGATTCTCTGAGGCTTCGTGAAATCCTGTTCCCCCACAGTCTTGCACCTGGTGGTTTTAGCTTCCACTGCTAAATCTGTGCTGGAAGCAGAGCAGTGATTTTCTGTTCGATCATTTCTTTCTTTTCTTGTTATCAGCATTCTCCTACCCTGAAGACCTTCTTCCCTACTCTTACATAACTTTAGTATCGGAATAGATTAATGAATTCTTTTTACTTCCAAAGATTACAGCCCACTGTGTCATTATTCATTTTGTTGTTCAAATTATTCCAAAGTCAGCCCATGGGACCCTCTGCAAGCTGGCTTCTGGGTCCTTTTTTGTGTCCCAATCAGTGTCCGAGAAATAAGTGGTATCTTTTAAAAATCGCATTTTCTGTTCGTTGCTTGTGTAACTGATTTTGCTGCATTGATCTCGCATCCAGCAACCTTGCTGAACTCTTCAACTAGGTCTGAAATGCTGTCTGGAAATTATTTTGATTTTGTGTATTGACAGCCATACCTCTCTGCATAATGACAGTTCAATTTCCTTCTTTCCAATTATCTTTTTTATTTCTTTTGTTATTCAGCCGGCTAGAACCTCCTGTACAAGGATAGTTCTGTATAGAAAGACACATGCAAGCACTAAAGTCCTCTAACTTTGAAGTTTCGGCGTGAACTGTGATGTTTGCTCCGGGTTATTAGTGGCTATCCTTTCCCCCACTAAGGAAGGTCTCTGTTTTTAATCACGGGGTTTTAAAAAAGTCTCTAATGGGTTTGGAATTGTACCAAACAATTTGTTTGTGCATTTGTTAAGACGGTTATACATTTTTTCTCCTTTAATATATTAATGTGGTAAATTACAATAATATTGTTGAATGGGAACCATCCCTGCATTATTGGTATAAACCTTATTTGACATTTTCAGTATATTCTACACTTAGTTTAGCAATATTTTGTTTAACCTTTTGGTGTTTGTACATGAGACTGGCTTCTATTTCTCCTGTGCCATATTTCTCTCTTTTTCATGATCTCGTTGTCTGAACCCACTTATATTTCAGTAGTGTGTGTAGTGTGTATGTTCTGGTTGTGGGTGGATGGAGAAGTGAGCGTATATAACCTGAGCCTCTTTCTCGCGGGCGTCGAGGGGAGAGTCTGAGACACTCGTGCAGTTCCTTCCATGGGTGCATCTCCGTGCAGGTGTCCAGGACTTTGTAAGATCAGCCACCATAACCCTGAGGGCCCGTCCAGGGACAGGTGCAGACCTCATAGAGCCAGGCTGGGGGAGAAGTCGAGGGAAACGGGCTGCCGCCCGGGGGTCTCCTCACCAGGGACCTCCCAGCCCTGGCCCCAGAGGGCTCGGTCACATCCAGGTGCCCTTGTGTGCCTGCCAGTAGGGCCTCTGCTCCCTGCCCCGAGGGCCTCGAATCCCGGATTCAGACGCGAGGTGAGGGAGGCAGGGAGGGGTCCGAGGACCCTGCGGCGGGGAGAAAGGCGGGGTGGGCAGGGCCTTTTCAGGCTTGGGTTCTGTTCGCCTCCTCCTCAGGGGTCCACAAAGGAGGCACATCTGGCGTCTGAGAATTAACCTCCTGTCCAAGACCCTCGTTAGAGTGGTCTGCAATTCTCACCTTAGTGCCTCTCTACCAAGTATCTCCTTATTATACCCCAAGAGCTTCTGCTTTCTCAACTGGAGCTGTAGGACTGGGCTCTTGGGTGCTGACCAGGGGGATGCAAGCCTCGCTGCTCTGGACAGGGGTCTCCTCCCGCAGCAGGAGGGTGCGCGTGTGACCGTGAGTGCAGGGGATGGAGAGCACGCACGCGAGTGTGAATGCATGTGTGGGAGCACAGGAGTGTGTGAGTGTGTGCACGCTTGTGAGCATGCGTGCGTGCGTGTGTCTGTGCGCGTGCCTGTGCACATGTGTACGTGTGTGCGTGCAGCAGTGGCCGGCCCCACCCTGCATGTCTCCCCCGCGCCGCCCCTCTCCCCAGCATCCCCTCTGCAATCCGGCCTGTCGCTGTCCTGGAACGCGCCCTGCTTCCCCACTTCCCTGCCTTTCTGCATTGCTCTTTGTGTCTGCGAAGTCTCTCCTCTCTGCGCTGCTCTCAGAGCTGAAATCCCCCTCTGTCTTCAAGATGCAGATGAAACGCCTTGTTCTCCCCGATGGATCCCAGCTGGGGATAAACATCTCTTCCTCTTTTAAGACTTAGCCCGTCTGCCTTGAATTATACATGTGCCGCGGAGGGCCCCTTCGGGACCAGGATTATGACTGATTTACCTTCACGTTTCTCCCAGTCGCCCCCTCCACCCCAGTACCTAAGGCAGCGTCTGGCATGTTGAAGGTGCTCAAAGATTATTTATTAAAGCGGATATTAACTGCTCCTCCTTATTTGTGTGTTTAGTGAAATTGTTCAGTTCAGGGGTAAGGGATGGAAGCTTTGGAGAGAAATGGGAGCTTTCTGCCTTACGCCCCGAGGCTAGAGAAGTCCCAGCCGCTTTCATCCCACCTCTCTTCCCCACCTTGCTCTGGCGTCTCCCCACTCTGCTTCCACCTCAGCTGTGCGGTCCCAGCCCCCATCAGCTTGGAGCGCACGCACATGAGATCCTGCACAGATGTGCCAGGGTTTTATGTGAAGCTTCAGAGCAGCGCTCCCAGATCAGGGCGGTGAAATGCCATTAGCTGCATTCTCATGCCTGTCACACCTTCCAGCAGAATTAGTGGAGGAGCTTGAGAAATGATTCCTAAACCCTGCCATGCCTCGAATTATCCCAAGGGGTGCTGGAAGTTTTCAAAGCAAAGTTAATTGCAATTCCTGGTAATCACACACATATTTAATGCCACACCACACTGAGTCTAAGATGCATGTTACAAAAATCGAAGTGTCAGAAGTCTGGGAAGACTGGGGTGCAGAGCGATGGAATTAGTCTCCTCTAAGAAAAGGAAAAAGCCCCCAGAATAGTCCGGCTTGACACTCCTGAGAGTCCGAGAAGCCCCTGTGTGGTGAAGAGGAAGCCAGGGTCCAGGAGACCCTTGGGTCCCAGCGGGCGCCTGCTGCAGCCCTTCTGAGCCGTGGTCCCCTCGGATATCAGGTGGGCTGGTCTGAAATCCCAAGGTTTCGATGTGTATGTTATGATTATTGTATTCAGTCATATTTACACTTATTTGGTGCCTATGGTATGCAAGATTTCCGGAAAAACTGATCATACGGACCATTTGTATGACATCTAAACGTGTAGAAGCAGCTTCTGTGTTTGGCCACTTCTCCTTTCCTGCAGCCTCACCTTCCTCGTCTGACTGCCCTTGACCTCCAGGCACCCGACGCTCACTCGCCCCATAAAAACCTCTCTCTGAAGTGATGGAGGCATTGTTTCCCTCTAAGTGCTCTGCAGTCTTTACTTCCTTGTAGCCACCCTCTGAGGCACATGGGCCTCTGTCGTCCCCCATTCAGCGGGGTCACAGGGCTCGCGCGACGTCCTCCGCTGGTCTGGGGACTGCTTTGTCCCCACCCTCCAACTGAATGAGGGCGTCCATGCCTTCCTGAGGCTCGTTACTGTTTACTTGTGTGATGTAAACCAGCCCAAACCTGGAGGCTCCAGGCACTGCTTCCTCCGCATCCCATCCCTGCCTCTGCTGGACGGTGTCCTTTCCGCTCTGCACGTTCTTGGTTCCCACCCGTCCCCGGGCCTGGACGTGTCCCACCTTCCTGCACCCCCAGCACCAACTTTCCCTTTCATGCTTCATCATCGCGTGTCCTCTGCTTCCTGCTTTAGACGTGGGGTCTTCGTTCAAGGTAAGGTGACCCATCTAAGTTGCCGTCCAGTTGGGACTCTTTAGGGAGGTCACGGGAGCACTACTGGTGATTCCTCCAGAGCAACAGAGGCAAACAGTGCCTCACCAACCACACTATGGGGACGCGCCCTATTTAAGGGGGAGGGCATGTCTGGGTCAGCTCTGTTTATGGGGACGTGCCCTATTTAAGGGAAGGGCATGTCGGGGTCAGCTCTGTTTTTCCCATGGGACTTAGAACACGGCTTGGAATATTGGGGATGGTACGCCCATTATAAGTATACTTGTCAAATGAGTGGAAGAAGGAGCATGTTGCCAGAACCGGGAGGGTGTGTTTTTACTGTGTGCTTGCACCGTGCCCGTCAGCAGCCGTAAGGATGAGATGATGTTGCTGCAATTACTGTTGTAACTGTTAGAGAAACGGAACAGCATGCACCACAGGGGGTGGCATTTTCCGTAGCAAGGGGACTTCCATCGCAATGCCTTGGGCCACGGGAACTGGAATTCACTGACCTCTAGACATCCGCTGGGCAAATCAGCAGATTGTCAGAGTCTTAGCACTGGGGGTGGGGACCAGAGAAGCCTCCCAGTCAAAGATCCCATTCTCTGATAAGGAAACTGTAGCCCAGACAGAGGATGGAACTCTCAGACCTCCTGGATCCTGAGCCGGCACATTTCCTGTTCAAACTGTCTAATAAAATGATAAATGTAGCTGTGCTCTGATATTACGGGTTGTGTTGATGGGGTGTAATACAGAATCACGGCAGTGCCCTTCAGTTTGGGCAAATAACTGGAAGAGACGTTGATTAGGAAACGTGTTTGCACTTCGCATGTAGGGAAGACAGAGGAGCACTTCTTGAAGCGTAATTTGTACCATTAACAGTGTAAATTATGACAGGTAGTTTCCGAATCCCGGGACTCTTGACCATGATCAAGTTTCCCAGAGAATGTGGTGCATGTACACGTGTGTGTATTTGTCTCTGGGGGCCAGTGTGTGTGCTCATACGTTGCCTGCCTAAAGAACTGAAATTATTATGAACTCTCATGTGTCTTACCAGTGTACAGCGTTTGGGTTCTGAGTGAGCTGTCTTCCATTTTTGATCAAAATAGCCACACCCTTGACCAGCCTCCTTCTGGCTAGGCTGCCCAGATGTACTTTAAATCCCCTCTTTTAGCCCAGCGGGGGCCTGGGCAGGAGCTGGCAGTCACTGCTGGATTAGTTGTTAAGTGGCACAAATCAAGCTGACCTCTTCCTGAAGATTCCTATGCCAAGGAGAACTGATCTGCAGGGCAGTATTCTCAGCAGAAAGACCTTGGATGCAAGTGGTCCAGGCTCTTCCCTCTGAGCGCCATCTTTACTCACCTGGTCAGGTGCGCATGGTGGCCGGGTGACCGCCTTTGTCTTCTACGTCACTCACCGCTAACCACGTCGGAGTCCAGATAATTCTTAGCATACTTCCTAAGAATGCTATCCAATTGGGTAATCACGTCCTCCAAGTGTCTGAGCTACTTGGAGTCCTGTAAGAGGGTTGGCAGGGAAAGAGTCAAAGGTAATGGGTTATGGTGTCTCTCCCCATGAGGATCTTACCAGAGGAATTGGAGACAGAAAATGCACACTTTTTGTTAAACTCTGAAGGTAACACAGGGAAACTTGAGTGGAAGATGAAGGAGGGAAGCTAAACCTTAGAATTCCCGTGCCAGTACCAAATGACATACATAAAAGTGAAAAACAAACATTGCAAAAGTATTAACTGGCAGTGATCGAACGGCGTCTCACTCATAAACTTTGAAATGGGTGATGGCCAAGCAAAGGAGCATCACTCTGACAGCCCCGCGCCGGCTCCCTAGCCCGAACCTGCCCCAAAGCAGAGCAAGGGAAAAGGACGACTCAGTGAAATACTAGAATTTTACTACACACCCAGTGTGAAGGAAAGCCCGTTGCGGGGGTGAGCAGGCAGCTTGCTCCAGCAACAGATAACACGTGTGCAGAGGCACTGGGGAGCCAGAGGGAGGACGGCGGGTACATCTCACGTGTCTTCCCATATTCTGAGTTCCAAGCAGGATAGATGAAGACAGACGTATTTAGGGACATTGTTACAATATTAAGGACAAAGAGAATCTTACAACCTGAGCGGGAGGGGACGCCAAATCACCTACAAAGGAATAACGATAAAAATGAAAGCTGTTCCCTCATCAGCAACAGATGGTAGAAGACGATGCGGGGATGTCTTCAAAGGGTTGAGAGCAGGTGACGCAGTGGCCCCCGGCATCCCAGGGGAGTCATTCCAGGACCCCCCAGAGATCCCAGAATCTGAGGGTGCTCAGGTCTCTTGTATAAAACAGCATAGTACGGCTCACCCTCCACAGCCTGGGTTCCGTCCACACCTGCGGATTCACCACCAGCTGCAGATTGATCTGAGGTTGGTTGAATCCAGGGGGCCAACCGTACTTCACTTAGAACGTGATTAGCATTCACGGTGCAGGCAACATGACAGCATCTTCAGACACACAAAAGGGACCTGGTAAAAGAGCTACTAAAGGATGTACTTCAGCAAGAAGACAACCAAACCTAGGTGGAAAGAATTGGCAGAAAGCAGCAATAGTGAGTAAAGAAATAAGCAAATCACACTGGTATGGAAATGTAATAGATAATTTTCATAAATTTAATGCATGATGGACTGAAACTACTGGACAATAATAACATGGAATTTGCGAGAGGGAATTTACAGGAAAATAATGAGTTCATAAGTGTCTCTTATTTGGAGGGAGTACGTGGAGACTGACCAACTTTGTATTTCGTTAGAAAAATGCAAAAGGTATGCAAGTTAGAAAATATAAAGGTAATCACTAAAATAATAGAATGTAATATAAGACTTCCAAGTAGAAGAAAATAAGGATTGAAAGAGAATGATTCATCTAAGAGAAGGCAGAAAGGAGAAGTCAAATGAAAAATTCGAAAACAGTAAATGGGAAATACAGAATAAGGTGGTAATAGAAATATATCAGTAATCACAATACCTGAAACCATAAAATTCACATATGTTTTGTCTAAAAGACAGAGACTTGATACAGAAAAATCTGCTATATGCAATTTTGAGACATGCTTAAAGCTTAATTATTAAATAAAATACAAGGTTGAGAATCATGGGAAAATGTATACAGAAAAATATTAACTGAAGCAAAATTAATATAACTAATATGGAATGAAATACATTTTTGGGGAAAATTATGGGTAAAGTGGATCATAAAAGAAACAATCTATCAGTAACTGACCACAGTTACAAACTTGTATGCACCTAACTTTATTTTTTTATTATTATTTTTTAATTAATTTATTTTTTTGTGCTACACGGGCCTCTCACTGTTGTGGCCTCCCCCGTTGCAGAGCACAGGCTACGGACACGCAGGCTCAGCAGCCATGGCTCACGGGCCCAGCCGCTCTGGGGCATGTGGGATCTTCCCGGACCAGAGCACGAACCCATGTCCCCTGCATCGGCAGGCAGACTCTCAACCACTGCACCACCAGGGAAGCCCCTACACCTAACTTTATAGTCTTGCAAAATATATGACAATATTCAGCAGAACTACATGTAGAAATTGAAAAATCCATAATCAGAATGGGAGTTATTACAAGTGTTTCTCAGAAACTGTTAGATGAAGTTGATAAAAGTAAAATTATAGATTATTTAAATAATACAATTAACCTTGATTGTATACACACACGTCAGCAACAAATAGAGGATGTACATGTTCATTGATAAATAAAAGATTAAAAAATATTTATAACTGGCCCAAAAAAGAATTCTCAATAAACCCAAGGAATTTATATAATAAAAACCATCTTTGCTGATAATTGTACAATAAAATTATTGATTAAAAATGAAAAACTACCTATGCCCCCTCTAAAACCATATATTTGGAAAAATCAAACTTATATTTGTTAAAAAGTCATAGTAGTCATGATACGATCCCATTTACATAACACTGTGTGTGTGTGCATGTGTGTGCACAAGGACACAGGAAGGACAATTATCAATGAGTAGTAGATGGTCATTTCAGAGTGGTGAAATTTAGTTTTTTTAAAAAAACTTCCTTCATTAGTCTTTACTTAGTCATTGTTTCCATAGAATATGGTTTATTTGTAGAATTTTTATTGTGAAAATAATTCTAGGTTTTTATGTTTTAAAAATAAAATTGAAATATGAAATGTTTTGTTTTGAACAATGAATGCACTATGCAGCCGAGTAGCTACGGGACACTCAGAGCCTTAAATGTACACATTGAAACACGATTACTTAATAAACAAGTGTTCAGCTGAAGAAAGTAGAAAATGAATAGTTGAATAATTTCCAAATAAAGTGTAAGGGAGAGACTGACAAGTATAAAGGCGAAATGAAAATAAAAAATTAAGGATCACTAGAGATGGCTTAAAAATTAGTTCTTCCAAAAATCAAAATGAAAATATTAATTCAAACAAAAAGAGAAAAAAGTGCATACAAACCGACATTAGAAACACACAAACGCATATAGCACATAACTACAAATTCCGTGGAGGTCACAGAGGAAAGGGAGAGCGTGGGCACCTCTGTCTTGCCTAGCCCTGTGTGCCTGGTTGTCGACACTGTGGGTCGGAGAGGAAGCACAGTGCCCCCGGGCTCACGAGAAGTGCTCAGGAACCCAGCGGGGTACGGAGGGCAATGACTTATTTGCCCGTTTGTCTGGGCCACAAGCATCTTAACGCATCTCTGGGCTCCCGTAAGCCTCTCGTGACATTTAGGTGGTACTATTACACACGTTACCTGAGAAACGTTTGCTGATGCTGGCATCGCCCTAGTTTATGTTTGACTCTGAATACTTGATCAGAGCCAAGCTCAGGGTGGGCTCACGGCCCCTTTCTTCGTCATCCCTATTTACAAATCAAATAAGTTGAGATTCCCTGGTCTCCAAATTCTAGCTCAGTGTCTTCCGAGCAGGAGTGGGTGAGCACAGCTGACGTGAGGACATCCTGAAGCGAGAAGGAAGAAGAATCCAGATACCTAAGCAGACACAGCTCCAAATATCCTGGCCGGCAATCTAATCGCTCCTTGTGAATTGGTCCCAAGAGTAACCAGCACATGAATATTTCAAGGATTTCATTCTACTATTGATTTGTGGCCTGTCAGTATTCAACCGGTTCATTTAATTTGATGCAAAAACATAAGGAATTGGGAGAAAATCAGTATCTGTGCAGGGAGTCGGGCAGAGTGTGTTCACGATTCAAGAGAAAAAACTTCATCACCTACCGGCAGGGAGAGAAGCATGAGGGCCGTGAGCCTCTCCCACCCTTAGATCTGTGGGGGGCACTTCCCCACCCCGGGTAAGGTTTTGAGAGAGGAGAACTTTTATTCCTTTGCTGAAAATGATGGAATGAGTTGTTTATGCACAAAAAATTCTGAATTAAGAAAAAGGGCTGATCATACTCAGGCCAATGTGAGTGGCCAATTTTTAACAGCGTGTTTTCCAAATATAACTAGCTCTTAAAAAAAAAAAAAAAAAGGCTTTTATCATAGCGCCTCCCCCGCGGCCCAAAGCTCTATGCTTGAGCAGAGGGTAAATACTTTGGGCTCTGGAGAGTTGAAACTCCAAAGGAAGCTTGCAAATTTATACAACAGGCAGGTGATTTTACCGTTTCTTTGATTCTTCTTTGATCTCTGCTATTTATTTTTCAGTTACTTTCTAGATTATTTTTTAAAGTTTGACAACATCAATAGTAATAAAAATTCTATTTGACTGAAAGTTGCATGATTCCCAAACATTTCCCCTCTTCCCTTATTTCAAACAAGAGATGGCTTGTATGACATCAGTCCCCAGGTAAAGTTTTAGCAAAGAATCTACTACGTTCCTTTGAAGGAAAGAACTCTCTCTTGACAAAATGGTACCAAATTCCCATTTAAAGAAATAAAAACATGTGTGCATGAATAACAACTCTTATGTGCAGATAGAAACATTGCTTATAAATGCAAAAGCCTGATGCTCTGAACTATCCCTTGAGAGAGGTAACTGGATAAATATGTGTTTTTTCCCATAAAGGTGAGACAGTCTAGCTCTGGGAGGTAAGCTAACATCTAGGAAGACAGTTTCTAAGGCAAAATGATGAGCATCTCAGGTGGACAAAATTCTAAGCTGGCCCCAAGATCCCTGCCTTATGCAGGTGTACAGACCTGCATAATCTCCTCCCTGTAAGCATGGGAGCACCTGGGACTATGGTGGGATTGTCACTTCCCGGATTAGGTTATGTCATAAGACAGAGGTGATAGGATACTCACTGCCATGACACCTTTACATTATGTAAGACTCCAGCATCACAGAGTCTCCGGCTGGCCTTGAAGAATGGGCCAGGTGTGAACTGCCCACGCAGGGGCCATGAACCAGCACCCAAGAGTGACGAAGCTGAGAGTGGTCTCCAGTTGACAGCCAAGGGAACGAGGGACCTTGTCAGACAGCCACAAGGGGATGGACTCTGTCAACAGCCAGAGGGACCTGGAGGTGGTACTTCCCTAGCTGAGCCTTCAGATGAGGACACAGCCAGTGGACATCTTGATTCCAGCCTCAGCAGACCCTGAGCAGAGGGCCATTAGGATGGCTGAACTCCTGACCCGTGGAAACTGTGAGATAGAAAATAGATGTTGGTGTGGGCTGTGATGCTCGTGCTACTTGTTACACAGCAATAGAAAACAAATACACAATCCAACTGCTCAAGAATAAGAGGTCTACTGGACTTTAAAAAAATTTAGCTTTAATGTACTACATTAACCCTATTCTATTAAGGCTCGCCATTAAACAAATCTTAGGTGTAGTCAATGGGAAGAACCTAGTGCCTCATGATCTGGGCCACCCCCACACACACTTATTTTTTTTTAATTTTTATTGAAATATAGTTGATTTACAATGTTGTGTTTCAGGTGTACAGCAAAGTGATTCAGTTATCCATATATATGTGTATTCTTTTTTAGATTCTTTTCCCTTATAGGTTATTACAAGGATATTGAGTATAGTTCCCTACTGTGCTGGACAGTAGGTCCTTGGGCCCCCTACTTACCTTACGCGGTCTTCTACTTACAGGAACCCAGAGAAGTAGCTGTCTTGTTCTGCCTGCTCCCACCAGGACAAAGTCAGGCTTGGTTTTAGCCCTTCCCCTCCGTGTTCATCTGCCCAGGGGTGCGCAGGAGGTGGCAGAGCCCTGGTCTTCCCTACACCTGCAGCCCCGGCCTGTCCTGGGGCCCTGGGGCTTCCTCCTCTGCGTTCATGGTTCTGCTGAGTTGCCTCAGCATCGCGGGTCCTTTAGGAAAGGCACTGACAGAGGCCGTCAGGTTCCTTGCATTGATGGTCCGGCCCTCGCTCGTGCTGGCACACCTGTGAGGTGAGGCTGCTCCGAGAAGCCCTGCCAAGAAGTCTGGAAGAACAGGACAGACGGGGCTGGGGAGGCTCTGACTGCCGCAGCGTCGGCCTGGCCTCCGCTCGTGAGGAGCCTTTGCCGGGAAGAAAACTCCCTTGGTTTCTCTCGGATGAGACGGGAGCAATGATCATTGCCCACTGAGGGGGAACGGTGACCATTTGGCATTTATTGTCATTAAATTGTCAAAACAATTTTGCACCTTCCATCAAGAATTGTTGGTGGTTTTTAGAAAGGGGAGGCCACCTGGAGGACAGGGCTTGAGGCCAGGTGGCCGGCTTTCTAATCAGCCTTCCTCTCCCTCCCTCGCGACCCAGTCACTTGGTCACCTTGGAGGGAAGGGTGGTTACCCTTCCAGCTGCGGGCTCTGTCCTGGGGCTTTCTCCACAGCGACATCTGTGGGGGGCAGCTGGTGCCCACCTCTGCAGTGATCTCGCCTTCAGCTAAGGGATTCCAAGGCTCTGGCTGCACCGAGAGCCCCAGCTGCTCCCCATCAGTGGATGCCCACCGGCCCCTCCCTGCTTCCCCACGGAGGCCCTTCCCCAGTAAACTCCAAGCCTTGTCTTCCAGCTCCCGAGACAGGTTCTCGAACAGACCCCTCTGAATGTCAGCAGTCCTCATCTGAAAACAGGGATCACGATGGCCGTGCAGCCGTGAGAAACCACTGATCTTCACGGAGGAAGGTGCTTTCTGCTGGGCTGGGCGTGTAATGGGATCCAGTGAATACGCGTCTCCTTTCTCTGAGGGCTAGAATCCGAGCCCTCTGTGTTTGTTGAATAGATACATAAAGTGCCTTGGCTGTTCCCTCTGATTTTAAGGAGAAAATAGAAAACCACCTTCTTGGGGGCGTCTCCGCTCACCAGCATTACCGAGGCTCTGAAGAATTGTTAACCGTGGAGTGGAAATACTCAGATCGGATTAAAAAAACACCTTGCAAGACAAATTCTAACACTGTTAATGTCTTTGTAACATATGGTACTTATTAACTGCCGCTGCTGATACATTTGGGGAAGCAGTGACCGCTTCCTTGGAGGCGTCTTGCAAACACCAGTGAGGAGGCATCCCATCCCTGGGCACCGGGGGGCTCTGCTCCTCGGCTTCCCTGTGGCTCGCTGCCCACGGGCTGGAGGCCGCTCAGTGGCTCTTCTCCTTGATTTTCCTTTATTTGAGATCAGATTAAGGCCAGGGGACAGAGTGCGGGTCCTTGCTGCCGTCTAAAGGGAATTTCACTGTTCTCTTCGTAGGAATGAAAAATAACGTCCGATTCCGGCAGTGGCTGGCGAGCAGGGTGCACACCGTGCAGGCCTCCCCGCACACCTGCACCTGGAGCCCCGCTGAGCCGCGGGCGCCAGCGGGGCCACGAGCTCCTATCAGCCAGCAGTCACGGCTGGTGGAGCGCTTAACTCCAGCACCACCTCTACAATTAAAACAAAATCTGCTGAAAAACGAGAAGAAGTGAGGTTGCTGCTATTCTAAGGTCACGTGCGAGTAGGCAGTTTCACTCCCTGTTGTCCCATCGTAGAGGAAATGACTGACAGACCTCAGTGTGTACACAAGGAAAACATGGGTTCTGAGTTTGGAGCCGGCCGGGCTCTGGAGGTGCCGTGGAGGCTGGCTGGCCCTGTGAGCCAAGGAAACCCTGCCTCTGGAGAGTCCCTGGGACGGACCGCGCTGTACGGCAGAGAGACGGGCATGGGCTGGCAGGGCGAGCCGGGGTCCTGCGCGGGCACGAGGCCCTGTGACAGGACGGCCCTGATCACTGCTGAGTTTTTGCCCTCTCTTCCACGCTGGGGTGCCAGATGATTGGAAATCTGCTAGGTACTTTATTTTATTTGATTATTAGTTTTTAATTGAAGTGTAGTTGGTTTACAATGTTGTGCTGGTTTCAGGTGTGCAGCACAGTGATTCAGTTATACGTATATCTATTCTTTTTCAGATTCTTTTCCCTATGGGTTATTACTAAATATTGAGTAGAGTTCCCTGTGCTCTACAGTAGGTCCTTATTGGTTATCTATTCTATGCATAGTGATGTGTATCTTTTAATCTCAAACTCCTAATTTATCCCCCTGCCCTTTCCCCTTTGGTAGCCCTAAGTTTGTTTTCTATGTCAGGTACTTTATTTTCAATGTGCTATAGTAAATTGCAGTGGAATAAATACATCGATTGATTCTAACCTCATGTATTTGGAATGTGTGGCTGTCAATCTCAATTTGCAGATGTACGAGGAACACGCAAAGCAGTGTTTCATGAGGGCGTCCTGGTGGGCAAAGACTGTGTCTCGTTCCCTGTGTGTGAGGTGCCAACACGAGGCCTGGCGATGCTGAGAGCTAAGGAGCTGTGCTGATGCCCCAGTGCTGGGGAGTTAGAAGTTAAGTTCTAACCCTGGCTACACCTCTTCCTCATTTTATGAAATCGGAAACGTTACTTAATCTCCCTCTCTGAGTTTCTTTCTCTGTAAAATGCGTAATTTTACAGAGAATAAGAATAATTCACACTCCATGGATTTACTGTGAAAGGATAAATGAGTTGAGGCTTGCCAAGCACTTAGGATGATTTCTGTTATTTTTATTGTAACAACAGGAAACCAGGATATCGAGGCTTAGACGTCCCAGGTCCTGCTTGTGAAATTTGTCTTTGGTCGGACTAACAGTCGGGTACAGGGTTTGTGGGGCTCTGCTTTATCTTAAACAGAGCGTTGGGGCCTTTTGCCGCCATCTGTGAATTGCTTTTCTTTCGGTATGAACTGAAATAGGAAAAGCAAAGTCGAATGAAGGTGAACAACTCATTTGTGAAACACCCAGCGCAGGAGCTGTTGGCTGCCTGGACCTGAGCGGTCCCCAGGCGGGAGAGGGGGCGCCTTAGCATCTGAGAGACCTGGGACCAGGCAGCTAGCCCTCCTGGCTTCCTCTTGTACAAAGGGAGGGTCTGGTGGTCTTGAGGGTTAAGTGAGTTGATTATGTAAGGTGGTGGATGCCTGTCAGTGAATGCCCTCTCCTCTCTTCATAGGTCTGAGCTTGACACCCGCAAACCATTTGGACTGTTTTGACGAGCTTGGTTAATAGCGACAAATAAACACAGAAACGGGAACCGCAACAGAGTCAGCCCCAGACGAAGCCAGCGGGGGCCTGACCTCAGAGCTTTGATGCTCGGGGGTCCCAGCCCAGGGGGCCGCCCGGTTTGCGGAGGTCCCAACCTGAGGCTGAGCTGGGATTCAGGTGCGTGGGGCAGGTGCCCTCTCTCCCAGCTCCCACGGAGAGGTTTCCTGGGCTTTTTGGCTAAAGGAGGATGAGGGAAGGGATTCTGTACTGCCTGAGTATAGGAGGTGCTGGGGTCCATCTCTGCGGGTGGTGCCTGGGGCCGGTGTGGACGCTTCCTGGTAAGACGGCTGAGGTGAGGCTGTGGAGGTGTGTCCTAGGGGACTCGGGGTCACGGGAAAAGCTGTGTGGGGCGCAGGGGTGCTGGAGAAGCTCGTGCTTGTGGCTGTGGTTTGCTGAGAACCAGCAGACAGGTGCTGCCCGGCCCTTG
Organism: Monodon monoceros; assembly: GCF_005190385.1. NCBI lineage: Eukaryota > Metazoa > Chordata > Mammalia > Artiodactyla > Monodontidae > Monodon > Monodon monoceros. The sequence goes on from NW_021703775.1 coordinate 86,242,817, forward strand.
GTCTCTGCAGGGGAGGTCCTGGAGTCCTGGGGAAGCCGGGACCTGACATGATGGCTACGAGGCTGTGGGACTCCACGTGAATGTGACCTTGGGCTGGGGAGCCTGGAGAGCCTTGTGCTAAAGCTCCCTTCTTTTTGGAAGTATTAACTCGATTAAGAATTTTAAAGTAATGGTAGTGAGTAAGACAGTGCAGGTGTGTGCAGGGGGTTTAACTGAAAAATTCGCTGACCCTCACAGCCTCCTGCAAACTAACAATATCGGTGGGGACAGCCCCCCTTTCTGAATCCTCATGGAAACACAATTTACATATAAACCCACACAACTCACATAAAAACGCAGTTCACACACAAAAACACATATACATATGCATATGTATTTTTTCTTAGAAAAATGGGATATCATTAACATACTCCAGCTTTTTTCCTTTGTGATTTGGACTGCGCTGTATCCAGTAGGTACAGAGGGAAATACAGAATGAGGATTTTTGTCTCGGCTGCTGTATTTTTCGCTAGAACTGCTCTAACAAAGAACCACACACCATGTGCTTCAGCGACAGAAGTGTGCTCCCTCCCAGTTCTGGATCCAGCAGTCCCACCTCAGGGTGTCTCAGGGCCCCCTGTTCCAGACCTCTCTCCCAGCTCCTGGGGGTCCCTGGGCCTAGGGCAGCCGTACTCCAAACTTCACATGGCCTCTCCCCGTGTGTCTGTCTCTGTGTCCACATTTCCCCCAACCTTTTTGTTTTTGATACGGAGTTTATTTAAAATCATGCTAACCTGTGACATAGGCATTTGGAATAAAAGACTGGAAAATGAGCTGAATGGGTCTGAGAAAGCATCGGAATCAGCATCATTTTATTGCAAGGAAGCTGAGGCCGTGAGGCGAAGTTCACCGCCCGAGTCAAACGTTAGCTGGCAGTGGGTCTACGGTGAGAATTTAGGTTCCCTTCTTCCCACTCCAGTGCCTCTGCTTATGACAGATACTTGGCCTACACGGTTTAGAATCCTAGGTCCCTCTTCTCCAACTTCTACGGAGAGGGCAAGATGTGGAGAGGAAGGGCAAGGGAGGCTCCACGCCTGCATCCTTTGACACGGGCCTCTGTAGAATCTTGAATTCATCATTGCTTCCCATTTCCACCGCCATGCAGTAGTGCTGGCCCAACGCCTGCCCAGAAGATTTCTGCAGGAACTTCAAAGCTGGTGTCCACATCTCCCCTTTTATAAGGACACCAGTCACACTGGATTGGGATCACCCTACTACTCTGTAACGTCGTCGTAACTAATTACGTCTGCAAAGACCGTGTTTCCAAATAGGGTCACGTTCTGATATACTGGGCATTAGGAGCCACGTGCGAATTTGCAGGGACCCGCTGGAAGCCGGAACCGCCGCTGAATGTCCCTTCCTGGTGCCTGTGTCAGGAGCTGAAGGCTGCCCTCACCCTCTCCCCACGGGCACCTCCTAGCTCATTGTTCTCCACGCTGGTCCTCTCTAGCCTGGGGCGTGAAATCTGATCCCTGGGGGGACGGGGACTATGCTATTTTCAATCCCCTTGTTGGCAGCTGGTTCGGGAACAGGCCTGTGACACAGCTCTGACCACTGAAATTCGATGTCCCGTGTTCTGGCCTTTGGGCATTGTTTAGGGGGGCTGGGGTCCTTGTCACTCCAGTCTCCTTGTTGCCATGAGCAGAGAAGCCTGAGGGGGAAGACGGGTTTGCTGGGGCACGGCGGTTCAGTGATGGGAAGCCCCCGACCCCCGCAGTCCTGCCCCCAGCACCCTGCCACCTCTTGTTCTGGAGACAAAACATTTCTATCTTTGAGCTGTTTTGCGTTGCTTGGACTTTTGTAGCCTGAAATATACTAATTAATAGCATATTAATTAAATATACTAATTATACTAATTAATAGAGTATGGATGTAGTATTTATTCAGCATTCAGGGTGTTTTTTCTCACAAGCAATTTCACACTTGGTATTATGCACACATCTGTGTATCTATGCATCTAAATACAGATGTACATACACGTACCTGTGTATAAACGGCTCGTCCTGCTGGGGGCTTTCAGTGGGTGAAATGGCTGGATCACAGGGCACCTGCCATGTTAAGTGAGATGGGTGTTTCAGGACAGCTTCCCAAGGCCAATCTCTAATCGGCAAATCTGATTGTGTTCGTTTGCCTGCATCCTCACCAGTACTGGAATTCTTCCAGTTTTGAAGCAGTTTGGTTCATCTGACGATAAGTGTGTATGTCTCTCCTTTCTCTTCTTCTGGGGAAGGCGAGTGTCCTTTCACACGGTCACACGGAGCCGTCCTAGTTCCTCTTTCCTGAATCTCCTGTTCAGATCTTTGCCCATTTTTCTTTCAGTTGGATTCCACGCTTTCTCCTTGTTTTCCCAGTTTTCCACTGTCATAGCTGTGTCTTAGAATACATGTTTGTATAAAATAGAAAAATTACCATTCAAGTAGGAAGTTACTCTTTAGCAAAAGTTCGGAATTCTCTCATGTGAACTGAAGTTCACCTACATCTGACCCATTTGGGATCTGGGCCAGGTTGCTATTTAATAAAATCAAAATTAAAATATTGACTTTGGTTCATTTGACTTTATTTCTGTAGTAAATATATGGATATTGGAAAGATATTGGAGATACTGGAAAAAGATATAAAGATATTGGAAAATTGGAGGATATTTTTAAGGTAATTTGTTTGAAGTAATAGTATTTTTAATTGTAAACACAACTGTAGATTTTCTTCGCTGTCAACAATTTTATCTAGTGAAAACTTCATTTTGGTTTTCTGGTGTGACACGGTGTTCACGCCCGTAATTAGATTTCTCAAAACTGCCACTCCTTCCTGAATCTTTGTGCTTTTTAAGGGAATACCTGCTCAGAGACATTTGAGCAACAATTGTGAAACAGTTCCAATTAATCTGTTGTGATCGATTTAAACGAACCCTCGCCTCTATGTCTGGTGCTTGTTTGTCTAAAAAGCCTGCTGGCCACCTGGTTGGCCGGGCCCGGTCACTTGGAGCCTGAGAGCCAGTCTGCTGTGCTGGGTCTTTGGCCGGCTTTTCATATTTTGAAGGAAAATAAATCAGAGTGTTCTTCTTGGCAGGTGCTGATTTTCCCACATTTCCTTCTCAACGTGCAGAAAGAAAAGGATTGTTAAGTCGAAACCATTGGGAATTGAGTTCCTTTTGTCATTCTTTTCTTCAAGAGTGCACCTTGTCCTCTGACAGAAAATTGTTCATTAATCCCCACGGAATGACCAATTTTCCAATGCAGTCACTCAAGTGCACTGGAGCTATAAAAATTTTCTAAAGACCCTGGCTGCCACTAATTGCTTGCTGTGGCTTTTATGAGGCCACGTCTCCCCGCCGAGGACACCTGGTCCCCACTGACTCTCAGCCCCCGTCTGTCTGCTTTCTCGCCATGCCAGGAACAATGCCTTTGAAGCTCCATGAAGCTGAGGTGGAATTTTCTGGGCACAAAATGGCCACGACCTGGTCACTCAGGCCTGGGGTGAAGGTGTCGGGTTGGCATGGGCGATGGGGGGGGGCAGTGAAAACCAAGGCAGTTTTGGGGAACAGGGTGTGCATTTAGCTGTGTTAACCCTTTGAATGTTGGAGAGGCAAGGGGAGCCTGAGAAAGGGCGGTGTAGACACAAACCTATGAAGGAAAGTGGAATTCATTTGAGAATCAGGAAAGAAAAGGGATCGGCTGATCCAAGGGGCAAGATCACTTGGGGTGGACGTGGGCTCCTGGGGACCCTCCCCTCTCCCCTGTTGGCCATGAGTTGAGGGTGGTCTCAGGAGAGTGGGCGGCTTCAGAGGGAAAATGATGAAGTTCCCTATTTCTGGGAAATGGATTAAGGCCCAGTGGCATGCACTATGGCAGCCTCAACTATCACAATGCCAGAAATTCTCTAATCACCTGTGTTTTTTAATAAATAAAATTAATTTATTCAAATTTATATTCATATTTAACATTGTATTTATTTTCTGTTATCACAAATTTAGCAGCTTGAAACAACACACTTTTTTTTTTCTTTTTTTTTGCGGTACGCGGGCCTCTCACTGCCGTGGCCTCTCCCTTTGCGGAGCACAGGCTCCGGACGCGCAGGCTCAGCGGCCATGGCTCACGGGCCCAGCTGCCCCAGGCATGTGGGATCTTCCCGGACCGGGGCACGAACCTATGTCCCCTGCATCGGCAGGTGGACTCTCAACCACTGTGCCACCAGGGAAACCCTGATTACCTATTTTATATAGAGTAGTGTGTACTTTTCTTTTTTTTTAACAATTAAAAAAATTTTTTTTTCCAACTGCACCACACAACTTATAGGATTTTAGTTCCCCGACCAGGGATTGAACGTGGGCCCTCGGCAGTGAGAGCTTGGAGTCCCAACCACTGGACCTCCAGGGAATTCCCAGTAGCGTGTATTTGTTAATCCCAAACTTCTAATTTATCCCTGCCCCCCAGCACATGATTTTTGGAAAAGCAAATGTTTGCTCGCCCAGTACTGTGGCTCTAGTGGAATGGATCACAGTGTTCCAAGCTCAGGATGGGAGCTCTGCTCCACACCCCTGGACACTTTATTCCTGTGTTCTGGACTCATTGCCTTTTCTGTAAATAAGAAAATTATATCCACCTTGCAGGATTGTTGTGAAACTAAATAACAATAAATAGGAAAGCATTTGTAAACTGAAAAGCTGCAAACAAATGTAAGGAATCCACTCGTCCGGCCCTGACCACGGCCTTGGCATGAGAGGTATTCCAACATGCCCTGCCTCTTCCTTTTTTTTTTTTTTAATAAATTTATTCATTTATTTTTGACTGCATTGAGTCTTTGTTGCTGCACACGGGCTTTCTCTAGTTGTGACGAGCGGGGGCTACCCTTGGTTGCGGTGCGCGGGCTTCTCACTGTGGTGGCTTCTCTTGCGGAGCACGGGCTCTAGGCACGTGGGCTTCAATAGTTGTGGCACGTGGGCTCAGTAGTTGTGGCTCACGAGCTCTCGAGGGCAGGCTCAGTAGTTGTGGCGTGTGGACTTAGTTGCTCTGCGGCATGTGGGATCGTCCCAGACCAGGGCTCGAACCCGTGACCCCTGCATTGGCAGGTGGATTCTTAACCACTGCGCCACCAGGGAAGTCCCGCCCTGCCTTTTCTTTAATTGAATGTGTAGTAAAAATAATACATACACACAATCTGAAAAAGCAAACAGCAGCACGAGAACAATGGCACTGGTCCCAAACCCCCTTCCACAGTTCTGCTCCCCAGAATAGACAACTTCCAACGCTGTGGGAGACTTCCTAATTTTCCTGAATGGTGTGCTTGTGTTGCCGTAGCTAGTTCATCAAGTTTAGACCTTGTTTATGCACCTCTTTTTCTTATGTGTGAGGACTTTGCTCTGGTTTACCTCGCCTTCCCAGCTCCCTCACTTCCAATGTTACTATGTCACTATTTTTAGTTAAATCAGTGTTTATATCATTAAACTGGGTAAATATTGCTCTCTGTAGAACCAGGACGTGCACTATGATTACATCATTTTTTCTACTCGCAATCTTTCAAATGAACATCCTCACTTTTTGCAGGTGCTTTATCGTATAATTGATCATATTTAACTGTATAAGTACTGCACTCTGTAGAACCAAGTAATGTACCATGATCATATTCTTTCTGTTATAGAGTTTTGTTTTTCCTTGATTTAACAATTACATAATTTCCCCCCTTGTTTAATTTTCTAAACAAATATCCCCTTCTTCTTTCCAGATGAGCCAGTGTAAAATCCCCAAGGCCTCTGCTCTCTCCGGCCCTTTCCCGGAGCCTTCTGTCTTTGGTACCACTTCTTGTTACCCTCCGACTTCTCTTCCCTGCCCTCCCGGACTGGATCTGTTTCCCTGAGCTCTTCCTTGATTTATTCCCTTGTCTTACTGGATCACACTCTCCAGCGGCTTCCAGAGAAATGGTCCGTTGAAGGTCAACCTTTTACCTTTTTCTACATCTCAAAGTACTGTGATTAGCATGCACCCTGGGTTGGTAGTTTGGGTCTGTAGAGAATTTCCTTAGAATTTTTAATTAAGTGCTTGCCTTTAAAAAGTATGAACTATTTTTGACTCTTTTAATCCAAAATTGTTGTTAAGAAATCCCATCTCATTCTTATTCTCATTCTTTTGGCTGTGATAACAATGAGACGAAAAACAGGGTCTCCCATTTTCTCTGAAATTCCTAAGATTTTTTTCTTTATTTCTGATCTGATAATTAATTAATCAATTAATCAATGAATTAATTTTATTGTAGACTTTCCAATCCTTGTGCTGGACACTCAGCTGGACCATTCTCTCTCATGATTTATATTTTTTCAATATGTGAGATTTTCTAGAATTAATTTTTCCATAATAACTTCCACTTGATTTCTCTATCACCTTTTTTGGGAAATCCCTTGGTTCTGTATTTAATCTCTTCAATTAACTGCTTGCGCCTCTAATGTGTTTTCACATAATTGCATCTTTCTGTCTTACTTTCTGAGAGATTTCAATTTTATCTTTCAATCATTTATTAAAATTTTGAATTTTGCTATCACTTTTTAATTTCTAGGATTTTTTTCTGTTCTCAAGTGTTCCTAACCTTGTTTTGTAATACTGAAGGCAGTAATTAAGATGTTTTTGAAGTTTTGTTCTGTTCTCTACATTGCGTCTCCTTCCTTATGCTTTTTCTTTTTCTGTCTTTTGTGTTAGAGAAAAGTGTTAGAGAAAAGTGTTGTGTTGTGTTTTCTTAACGTCTAGTAGGCCGTGTATTTATCTATCCATCTACCACCTCTTTCTCTGTCTCTCATCTACGTATCTATCGTGTATGTACATACATACCTATGTATCTGTGTACCTATGTCTGTCTGTCTGTCTGTCCATCCACCCATCCGTCCATCCATCTATTTACCCACTTACTGATGTCCCGGAGCTCTGGGTGTGTGTGGTGGGGGGATGGTCATCCCATCATGGAAGGCTGAATGTTCTTGGGCCGGTCATTTCGTCAGGGGACTGCTCCACATCTGTAGGTGGTGACTTTCTCTTCCCCCGAGCACGCTGCCTTTCTCCAGAGGACTGTGTGATGATCTGCCCGGGGGTGTGTGGGGGAGGTCCGGATGCCTAGCTCTTCTGGGTACAGACTGCCATCTCTCCAGCGCCAGCCCTGCACCCTGCACCCCTGCCCTGTACATCCTACACCCACTTTTTGCCATGCGTTCCCATTCCAAGGCTGCAGAAAGTGAGAACCTGGGCTCCTAGCCAATGGTCAGTATCCAACTGCTGCCCTGGGGCCAGGTGGTGGGTTTGGCTCTCACCTGGGTTTGGTGCTTGCTGTCCTGGGGGAGTCTCGCGCATCCCCTGGGGTCAGGTGGTGGGTTTGGCTCTCACCTGGGTTTGGTGCTTGCTGTCCTGTGGGAGTCTCGCG
>NW_021703775.1:86250260-86256170 GCF_005190385.1 Monodon monoceros
CACCTGGGTTTGGTGCTTGCTGTCCTGTGGGAGTCTCGCGCATCTCCCAGCCCCTGCAGGCGGAGCTGGGCCCTCGCCAGCGTCCTCTGCAGGTGCTTTGTTGTGTGGCTCTGCCCCCCACCCCGCGCTGGCCCACTCCTCACGCTGCCTGCCTGTCAAATGTCAGCTGAAATTGCTTGTCCCCTTTCCCATTTGCCTCTGAGGATTTACACCTCTTGATTCCTTTAACATTTTGGAGGTGAGGTCACAGGAGGGAGAAGATATAAATTTATGTTCTTAGCCCTTTACATTTCATAGGAGTCCAAATGCCTTCTTTCTGCAGAGAGGTTGTGAAATGATGGGGTTCATGGGAAGAGCTTATGGGAAATTGAGGACAGAACACCTTCAGGGATGAGGTTTGGAGCCTTAAGCTTTTATCTCCAACAGAGAAGTAAATCCTATCCTTAATCGGATACATATACGCATTAACATCGGCCCACAGATCCAGGCAAGGAGAAGCCAGCCGACCCCCAAAGAAATAAAATCAGGGTTAGAAGCGGGACTGATTTCTCAGGGTTTGAGCTGAGTCATGTGACAGACACGGTGCTTCTCTTCGGTTCTGAGTCTCGTGCTGGCAGTCAAGGCGATTCTTCTCTCGGTGGTTGGTGAATGGGCACGAAGAGAGCTGGGGGGTCGTGTGGGACTTAGATGTAAGATGCTGGATTTCTGAAGGAATGAAATCAGAGGGAGCCCCGTTGCAGAGTGAGCTTTGGCCATAGTTGGGGCTGCTGGTGAGACGCGGAGGGATGGATGACCCCTGGCCGCCAGGCAGCAGGCGGGTCTCAGGCACTTTCTTTTTTTTTATTTTTACGTAAATCAATTGGTTATTATTTTCATTACAGGACCACAATACAGAAATATATAAAGCTAGAAGGGAGGAGAAAACCCTCGCCTTATCCTCCTGGTCCTAACGTACCCTGGGAGCATCTGTTTGCAGTCGTCCAGATGGTTCCCTGCCCCTGTGGTCCCCCAGCTGTCCCCCCGGTGTGGGTATCCTGCCCTGGCCCCTGCCTCCAGGACAGCTTCTGTGTCTGTCTGGGCAGGGGAGATGCCCGCAGAGCCGGGTCAGGGTGCTTTCTTATTCTTGCACATAATGTTGGTGGAGGGATGCCGAGCTCCCTTTGGTTTATCACAGAGGGTTCTGTGAAATGGGTGTTTTTGGAGTCACGTGGGAAAGAATGTGAGGGCAGGGCAGGTGGAAGGGGAGTTGGGATGAGTCTGATTCAGGGGAGGAGCCTGCAGCTGGAGTTAAGGTCGTCCGACTGCACGTAGAACCGACTTGCCCATGAAGGGACAGTGGTGGGCCTGGGCGATGGGAAGGCTTCTAGGTCATCCCCTCAGAAGGCTCAGACTGTTGTCACCATTACGTGAGTTCCTGTTCAACCGCCTTGTCTGAGATCCTGGAGGTGTTCTGACGGGCTGGAAGTCCACTTCAAGTCTGACTGGAGGGGTGCACGTTCAGGTTTTCCTGACGCCCAGGTACCTCCTCTGATGTCAGAGTGTGGCTGAAGTCCCAGTGAGCTAGGGAAGATTTTCCTTTGGCTACAGGGCCTCTGGTGGCTAACTCACCATCGGGACAGGTCACTGCCATCGAGGCCCAAGCGGCCCCGCCTCATCTGGGAGGAATATGTGCATCTTTGGAACAGAGGGCAGCCGGCCCTGTTCCAGTGGTTTGGTCAGGTGCCATGATTCAGCCCTTTGATTGGGCACTTCGCCTGCAAAGCTCGGCCAGGGGCCATGAATGAAGAGTTTACAAGGGTGGAAGAGTTTGAGAAGGAATGAGACAGGATCAGATCATTCCTTAGGGAAATTGTTTGAAGAAAAGGCACATATAGGACACCGAGAAATAGGGATTTAGAATTCCTCTCCCTCGTCCCGCAGGTCGGGGCAGCTGGGGGTTTATGCTGGCTGACGATCCGGCCCATGTGCCTGGAGGGACGGACACTCGCTGCCCATGCCAGGACCTCCTCCTTGCCCCCCCTGCCCCCAGCCCTACCGCTATGGCCTCATTCTGCCCACCCGCCCCATGGGCTGGAGGGTGGAGCTGGCTTCCAAGCGGTGTCCTGGCCTGAACCTCTGCTCCCGTCCTACTGACGCCCTCCCCATGCTGGCCTGGATGACCTTCCCATAGGGACCGTCCTCTCCTGCCACACGGCGTGTCTCTGGAGGAGACGGCTGGGGAGCCCAGGAGGCAGAGAGGAAGCCTCACGTGTTCTCACCTTGTGTTGGCTGTTCTCCCGCCCGGTCTACTCCAGACTAATCCGAAGGCAGGTGTAGCCAATGCCAGATGCACACGTATGGTGGGAGCTGTCTCGTTTTCTTCCTGAACCATCGTTCCAAACACTAATGATGTTTAAGGAGCCCCTTAGTGAAGGATTTGGTTAAGAGTCCAAGTAAGGCGCTGGGCAGGCTCCGCCCAGCAAAGCAACGTTTGGTGAACTTGATCAAAACCAGTTTAAGTCTCTGGGCATTGCCCTGAGGGCCTAGAGCCAATGGAGAAACATTCATTCCAGGAAAGCTGGTAAATCTTGGTGGGAACCCTGAGGGTTGGTGGCATCTGAGCCTCAGTCTGCTCCCCCTGCCCACCCCCAGCCTCTGCGCTCTCCCAGGCGGGCAGGGCAGGGGCCGGCACCCTCTCCAGTTTCACGTCTGGGCCTCTCCCTCTGGGAGGAGCAGGCTGCGTCCTCACCTCCACTGCCCTGTGCTTCAGAAGCTCTATTAAGCGTGGCTTAAGCACGGTTTCCTTGTTCATTGGATTGCAAAGAATATGACTGTCCAAAAGCATGGTTTCTTAGGATACGGATGAGTTAAGCCCATTTCAGATGAATGCTGGGCACTTCACAGGGCATTGCAGAGGAGGTTAAGAGTCACTGATTGGTGGTATTTGGTGAAAGAACCAGCAAGGTCCGGGGTGTATTTTGTTGAGGAGCCTGACAGCCTGTATTTGCCCACTGGACGTATATGCACATCTTCCTAAGTAGCCATTTAACGACAGTCTGGGAAACGTCAGCGTTTTAATTAACTCCAGCCGGAGAAGGCCGTGCTGCAGTTCTAAGTCCCTTTGATTGATGCGGCTGCAATTAGGGCCCGGCTCCGTCTCTGCACAGCGACGTGTGAGAGGGTCGAGGAGGAGACGTCGCTGGGCCTCTGCAGAGCCGGGCTTCCTCCTGCTGCTGGAGAGTCTGTGCATGTCCTTAGTCAGATGCTCGCGAATGAAGCAAGATGCCGAGGTGTCTTATCCCAACCTTCCCCCACCCCAGATCAGGGAATGCATTCTTTTTGTTAGAATAAAAAGGAATTGCACATTGTCCTTGGATTTTGTAGATGCTGCTTTGTTAAGAGGTTTTGAGGATTTGAAGTCTATTATGCTAAATCCAGTCGATTTTTTTCTCATACTTACGAAATATATTGACAGGAGCGTCCTTATTTATAATTACCTTAAAAATAAACTGGTAAAAGCTATGTCTAAAGTCTCCTGATTAAGGTGACAGGAAGACCACAACCCAGATTTCTGGAGACTTTATGTAGCTGCTGATACACGAGATAAAATTCTTCCCTTGAGAAGTGAGTTCAGCAAATCAGAATTCTTTGATCACCTAGTCTGAACTACAGCAGTGTTGGGGAGCTGCACAGACAAATACGACACTGCCCTGGACCTTCGGGGGCCATGGATACATGCAGGTAAAGGAACCATTGTGCTCAAGGCATGGAGACATCTGATGGTGTGGGAAACGGGGGTTGTCCATTCTGACTGGGAAACCGGAGATTCCAAGAGGAGTGACCATTGAGTCGCTCTCTGATGCATGGCAAGAATTTCCATCGGGGAAGAACTGAGGCAAGGGGTGTCCAGGCCGAGCAAAGTCAGGGCTGAAACACGGCATGTTTGGGTGACAGTTGTGTGGCCTGAGAAGGCGTGGGTGGGCGGTAGGCTGCAGAGGTGGGAGGGGATCACGTTACACCTGGCCTGCAATGCCAATGTGGCTTTGGAACTTTATTGTAGTTTTTGCTGCTAGTGGTGGGAACCACTGCAGGGGCTCAGTAGAAGTGGTTTATATGACGTGAGCTGATCTATAGACAAGCTTGTCCCCACTGTAGAGCAGGGAGAGGGGAGGCGGTAGGACCAGCCGAGAGAGTCACAGCTGCCCTCACAGGTGGTTAGGAGAGTCTAGCTTGGGTCATGATCCTTATTTCCCCAGGTCAGAGTGAGTGTGGCTCCTGGGAAGTGACCAGCTGGGCTGAGATACAGGGTGAGAGATGATTCTTGGACAATCCAGTCTTAATATGGAGACCAGCCCCTCCTCCAAGCTCCTAAACTCAACTAAGGATAAAGACGTAGCCCTGGTCCTTAGAACGCAGAGCTCCAGTTCCTAGGAAGGGAAGACAGCAGTGACGGGGAAGACGAAGGGAACAGTGCCAGTTCTGAAAGCAAGTGGGATGCTTGGCCCCTGCACACCTGGGAGTTTCCTCGTGCTGGTCCTCCTGGGGTCTGGACAGGGTCCTTCTGCTGAGAGGCAGCCTCAAGGCCATCCGCTTGTAATTTGCTAAGATGCAGCACGGAGAGTGATGCTGTGGCCATGGGTGCCGAGACATTTACTCAGACGTTATTCTGGGTGTGTCTGCAAGTGTTTCTGGACAAGGCCGACATTGATCAGTGGGCTGAATAGAGCAGATGGCCCTCCCCAGTGTGCGGGCCTCGTCCAGTCCGTTGAGAGCCTGGGTAGAACCGAAAGGAGGAAGAAGGGAGAATCTGTCCTCTCTGCCTGACTGCACCGACTGGGACATTGGTTTCCTCCTTTCTCTGGGCTCAGGCTTGGACTGGAACTTACACCATCGGCCCTCCTGGTTCTTAGACCTTTGGATTTGGGCTTAGACTTGTACCATTGGGTCTCCTCGGTCACCGGCTTGCCAACGGCAGAACTTGGACTTCTCAACCTCCATAATCACTTAGTCAATTCCGTATAGTAAGTCAGTCTCTGTGTATATTTACATCTCCTGTTGGTTCTGTTCCTCTGGAGAACCCAGACTAATACAGAAGTGTTAATTTCCTGTTTAAAATTTCTAATGACTTTACTATTTTTATATAAATAATAACACACATTATAAAAACAATCAAGTAACATAGATGAGAACAGAAATTAGAGCCAAAAACATTGCTTAATACCCTAAAATATTATTCTAAGGCTAAGAAAAATATTATGAAACATTGAATAAGAGAATGGAATTCTTATATTTTTAACTCTGCATTTTAATTTTAGATATCATCAACTTCTGGCTATGAAAGATGAGAGGATTATAGCACTTTTACAATTCTTGCCAAGTTCCCTCCTTTCCCCTCTGATTTTTGTGTTTATAATGTTATCGCTTTAACATTGTTAAGGTTTCTACCATTTGCAGAATTTCCACAGTTGTTTAATATTATATTAAGAGAGGTGATAAGATCAGCAATATAAATAAGTAGGCTTTTATGAGCTTTTTAAAAATTGTGAAGAAGGAATTTCATCTTTATTTTCAGAGAAATTGTTTTTTTGTTTGTATTTTACTTTTTTTAAAAAAATTATTTATTTATTTATGTGGCTGTGCTGGGTCTTTAGTTGCGGCATGCGGGATCTAGCTCCCTGACCGGGGATCAAACCTGGGCCCCCTGAGTTGGGAGTGCAGTCTTAACCGCTGGACCACCAGGGAAGTCCCTGTATTTTACTTTTAATTTGAAAGAGTTTACTTCTTATGACTGAGTTTCAGGAGCAAGATACACCTATCTGCTAATAAACTTCATTTCATATTTGATTTGTGAATATAGGTCTCTATTATCTGATTATTCTTATATTATATATATATATATATATATATATATATATATATATATATATATAT
>NW_021703775.1:86256180-86385408 GCF_005190385.1 Monodon monoceros
TATATATATATATATATATATATATATATATATATATATATATATATGTATGTTTCCTTTGAAGTCCTTTCCTATGTTTTCCTCAGATAATTTTGTAGGATCACTAACTTTTCCATTTTACTCTGATCATTTCTTGGAGTGCAGGTTGCCCATAGTATCATAAGTACATCCACTCAAATTTTGGAGCCTTTCTAGCTAATGGGGGAGAAATAACATAAGCAAATGCTAACTTTGGCCATAATTGACCCGTAATAAAACTGCTGTTTTTACTGGACTTTATCAAAGGTCACAGATGGAATTTTACTTGTTAATTTTAACAAAGATACTAAAATCTGTGATAAAATACTTGTTAAGGACGTAATACGATTTAAGCGGATTATTTCTAAATCTCATAACAACCTTGCAGTCTAGGTCTTGTTGTGCCAGTTAGGAAAGTGTCCAGCTTCATGTGACGCCCCGGTGACAGCAGCGTAAAGAAACCAGGTGGCCTTTCTCAGAGGAAGACAGAGGTGGGTGCTACATGGGGCTACAGCTGCCTGGCCATGTCCTCCTGGGGCCAGGGTTTTCCCATCTTTATGTTTTCTTTATTCTCACACTTGTGGCCTCCTGGCCTCCTCAGCCAGCTTGGCTGTGTTCTAGATGTCAGTACGTTATCTGTAGCTTTTTATGAAGGCTAAATGATTCAGACAAGCAATCTGAGGTTCAGAGAGATGAAATACCTTTCTCTGAATCACAGAGCTAGAAGGTTGTAGGGCTTACCGTTGATACCAGATTTGTCAGATTTCCGAGTGCATATGCTCTTTGCTCCACCTGCCTGACCCCGAGGAGCACGTGGGGGGCCTTGGACTCCAATTCCACGTGAAGAGCAGAGGCTGGAGGATGCTTGGGAAGGACTTCAAGGTTCACCCATGCCCGGCGGGCATTTTTCCTCTTCTGCCGTCTTCTCACGTGCTCTTGGGTTATTTAAGGATGGGAGGAGTTAGTGAAAAGTAAAGACTCTTCTGCGGTTGAGATTTGCTCGGAGAGGATGACCAGCCTGTGGGGTGGAGTGGGGGCTTGGAGGGGGCGGCCCGGTGGACCACGCACCCCAGGACTCTGGGCTTCTCGGAGGGCAGCATCGCAGATGGGGGGGGGGGGCCTGGTCACAGTCTTCCTCAGGGGAGAGTCGGAGCTCTGTGTCCTGACACTCAGCTGTGCTACGAGTCGGGGTGTGGCCTGGAGTCGGGTTGGCTGCGATCGCAGCGCACGTCTCCAGCTCCCCGTGTTCCCGGCCTGTGCCGAGCAGCCGCACGCCCCGTATCACATTGCCCGTGCCATGCGGAGCATTCGTCAGGGTTCTCCAGAGAAACGGAACCAGAGGAGTGTGCTTCTGTGTGCCCTGTGTATCTGGAGAGGAGATTTACTGTAAGGAATTGGCTCACAAGACGGAGGCTGAGAAGCCTCACGATTGGCTGCTCTCGAGGCACAGACCCAGGAACGCCGATGCTGTAAATCCTAACCCGGGGTCGGGGGAGGACGAGCCTCCGCTCAAGCAGTCAGACAGACAGAGAATTCAACCTTCTTCCAACTCTGTGTTCGATTCATGCCCTCAACGGGCTGCATGTCGCCACCACGTTGGTGAGGGTGGATCTTTACTCAGCCTGCAGAGTCAAATGCTAATGTTTTCCAGAAAGACCCTCACAGAACACCCCAAAATAATGTTAAACCAGATATCTGGACTCCCTGTGGCCCAGTCAAGTTGGCAAAAAATTAACCATCACACATGGATTGGGCCTCTGGGTACATTGCTAGTGGGTTATTTTCAGCCCTGATCGGTCAGTCACCATTCACATTATAGCACATTTTAAACTCAATTTTCCCATTAAAAAAACGGATACAAATAATTATTTAAAGTCCTTTAAAATTACTCTATTTTTGAACGTTTCCAGCGTATAGATTCTCAGGACATTAATTCTCTGCTGTCAATTACGTCAACACAAGAAACAACACAAAGCAAGATGACAAGAAAACGTAAAAGTAAGCCAGCATGGGGTAGACCTGAGGACACTGCCCACTCCCAGGATGAAAGGGACCAGGCAGGTGCGGATTTTTGGAGAAGGCGCTGGCAATCCACACGGGCTCCTTGCCTCCAGCCGGTTGGTGCCATAAGGAAAGGACAGTGCCAGGTGTTCTAATTTTTCAAGACACAGAAACGTTTTCTTTTTGTCGAATAACTATTTTTTAAAATGTTGGGTCCCTTAGAAAACGCCATGTGGTTTGAGAAACCACCTCTGTGTGTGGGACACAGCTCAAGGGCTCTGGCTGGACACCTCTGTTCTAGGGCAGAAAGGATGGAATTCAGGTCTCTTGAGTGTTGGGCTTCACTTAATTTCATGCTTATTTTTGTGCCTTAGGCAAGTGACTCTACCTCTGTGATTTCACTTTTCTCAGATAGAAGATGAAGCTACTTATTGCATTAGACTGATCTATAGAAGATCTATAAAGATCTTCACTATTCCATCGTGTTCCGAGGCAACTAAAACCCAGCACGTCCCGAACTGAACCCACCACTTCTCCTCGAACCCACTCATCTTTCTGTCTCCTCCTCCTTGAAGAATGCCACCCCCGTCCACTCGGGCACCAAGGCCTCCCTCAATGCCAGCATCATCTAAGTGCAGAATATTATCTTCCTTCGCTTCCAAAATAAACCAGGAGTCTTGTTAATTCCAGATGCTCGAAATCTCTTGAATCCACCCTTTTCTCTCTAAATCCACTGACATTCCTTCAATTAAAGGCTTCACTATTTATTTATGGGTTATTTATACTGCCTTCCAATCAGCAACCTCACCTCTGCTTTCCAGCCCATCCATCATCCTGCTGCCAGAGTGATCCTTCCAACTTATACATTGGACCAAACCATTTCAAAATTCTGATCACATAATCCTTCTCGAGGCAAAGTTGTATTCTTAGCATCTAACATAGTTATTCATGATGTTCAAGGACATACGATGGATGAGTGAATAAAATAATTCTTTGCTAAATCTCATATTTTATGTACAAAAAATATAACCCACCTCTGGACATTGATTCAATTGTTGGCTGAAGACATTGATGGCATTTAGGGTTGGATCAGAGAATATTTTGAATTTCTTATTACATTTTTTTTTTTAAGCTAAGCATTCAGGCCAAATTTGTGTGGCTAAATGTTCAACCCTTGAAAAATAAAAGTTTTGTCACTGCGCACAATTAAGTTAAAAAGTAAACGAATGTATATATTCATGGTATAATCTATATTTTGACCATGTGCTTGTCTCCTGAAAATCTAGGTGTATCCTTCTTTGTACAAATTCTGAATTCCTTAAGAGATGGATAAAAATCAGAGTGGTTTTTGTTTTATTTAAATTGGGAAATTAGTAACTTGTTATTGGAATTTTTTATAATGAAATTCCTTGTTGTATGAACAATGTGTCTTTAATTTCTCTATTTGGGGGTAATTGATGCATTGATTTCCTGAAAGAGGAGTTAGGCGTGTATTTTCCACAAAGCCCCGATGTTCTCACGTTGTGTAAGATCTTGCAGTGGCTGCCCTTCCACAGAATCTGTCCTATTCTTCTCAGGCCAAATTGTAAGTGAAACGGGGATGCAAGCGTTTTATTGCTAATTCCAGTATTCACTCACTGGCGAGCGCACTTCCTCATAATGGCCACCCTTAATGCTTCGAGATGTCATCGAGAGTGTGCAGTGAAGCCCTCAGAATTAACCACTCATACTAATTATAGGCTCCACTGATGAATTCTTTTACCTTTGACCTGGGAAGGAAAGCCATAAATTCACATCCATGAATGGGGAAGGAAGCTGAGTGAGTGCTGCAGGGGCTCTGGGTCCCTTATTTATTTATTTTCGCAGCTCTTTCTGGTTCTGCAAACACACTCTCGTCAGGATTATTCTCAGGTTATTTGTCTGGAATCCAAAGGAAGGTGACTGTGTATTTTGTGGATTTACATGCCATTTCTACAAGCTAATCTCTCTTTAAAAATGGATAAAATAGATGTATTAAACCAGAAAGGAAATATTAGCTTTGGTTCCCTTTGTAATCCAGGTTGATTAAGGAATGCATTGTTGAAAAAGGGCCGGACTTTATTCTGAAAGGAAAACAATGAGAATCGTGATGGTCTGTATCATGGGAGTGAACACAAAGCAGGGTAGGAAGGATGCCCCATCTCGTGCTCGGGACCCACAAAGGAGGGAGAGGGGCCTGGCGTGGCAGGAGGGGTGCCACATATGACTCAGAGGATTTAGGTCCTGCCCCTCCCGGCCAGTGACAAGTCAGGTGACCCCGGGAAAGTGAGTTAACCTCTGGGAGTCTTGGTTTCTCGGCTGTGAAGCGGGAGTAGTGATCCACAGGGCTCCTGTGAGACTCCAATGAGATAATGGGTGGCTATGAAATGGTTTTGATAACTGAAAGCATTGCACAAATGTCAGGAATTACTATTGTTTTTTATTACTGTTGTGTTTTTAAAAACAAACCCACGTCTGTGAAAACATCACCGTGTGCTCCCCACTTCTGAGCCCGACCTTTATGGCATTGTCCAGCCATAAAGAGCATCTCATGATTCCAGGTGAGCCTCGTAGGACCTGGTGACATAGACAATGTTTATGCTGATGTCAGAACTAAGGGAAAGCCCAGGGATGATTCTCTATCAGCAGCCACTGTGCTGTGTGTTTCCTTCTTTATATTTTTGAAAATTTTATTGTAGAGTCTACAGTCTGTCAGCTTGGAATACAAGCTTCCACTATTTTAGTGACAGCAGGGAACCACAGATGTAAATCCATTGTTTATTATGTTACAACCAGGAGACCTGTGGCTGAGAGAGGCTAGGTGAGTGATCCAAGGGTACAGAGCAAGCAGGTGATGTGATAGACTCCCGAACTTTTGTGAAGGTTCTTCAAAGGTCTGTTACACAAAGTTTCTTGATTCCAAGAAATAAAAATCAACTCTGTATAACTTAAAGAGGAAATTCATTAAAGTGATATAGGGGACCCACAAAACCCCCAGGAGGCTTGTGAACTAGCAGACTCCAAGGGGCATCTGGAGATCTAATGCCTGGATCAGTCAGACTGGGATGCTCTTTGCTGCACTGAATAGATCCCGAGTATCCTTCTCTCCAGGTTCGTAGGGCCAAGAAGGAATATCCAATCTATGAGCCTAGGTCACTGCTTGAAACCTGGCTGCCAGGGATGGGGCAGGTGGCTCTCCCCCACCAGCTTTGGAGGTGGGCATACCTATGTATATTAATGCCCAATTCTATTTTTACATAATTATTATACAATTCTATAATTGTGCATATTTTACACAATTATATAATCAATATACATTAATTGGGCATTAATATATTAAATGTGGGAATATTACCCAAAGGAGAGAAGATTGGATGTTGAAAAGCAAAAAAAGGGGCTTCCCTGGTGGCACAGTGGTTAAGAATCCGCCTGCCAATGCAGGGGACACAGGTTCGATCCCTGGTCCAGGAAGATCCCACATGCCGCAGAGCAACTAAGCCTGTGTGCCACATCTACTGAGCCTGTGCTCTAGAGCCCGCGAGCCACAACTACTGAGCCCATGTGCCACAACTACTGAAGCCTGTGTGCCTAGAGCCCGTGCTCTGCAACAAGAGAAGTCACTGCAATGAGAAGCCCACGCACCACAAGGAAGAGTAGCCCCCGCTTGTCGCGACTAGAGAAAGCCTGCGGGCAGCAACGAAGACCCAACGCAGCCAAATATAAATACATACATACACATATATATATAAAAGAAAAGCAAAAAAAAAAAGGAACAGAAGACATCCATCAAAGTTCACCTTTTTGTATGTGCAAGAACTGTTTCCCCTCTTGCCTTATACGTTTCAACTACCCTTCAGACAGCCATGTGCAGCCTTGCCCTCAGCTGTTTCGGCATCCACACTACCTGATCTGGGGATGCCTATTCTTCTCCTAGCTCAGATCCCCCTGTAATATCTTCAACTCAGGACAAAAGTGTAAAGGTAACCACAACCAATGCATCTTATGCAAAATAAAAGAAAAGAGCATACAAGGCAGTGACCTCATGGTTCATGATAAATCCACATCCCTCAAAGTCTTTGAGTTCCTTATTCTTGTGAATTCTACTTATTCCAAGACATTTCTGGGACTTTAGCTTTTGAATGGGGACCAGCAGTAAGGTCATGTTTCGAGAACCACTGGCTCCTCGAGCGAGTTCCCTGGATGCAGAGTCTGCCGACTGTACCCAGAACTGCACGTTCAGCCAGACCCCAAAGTGTGTGCTTCCCCCCTTTGTTAGCATCGTCTGTGTGCAAGTCCACAGACACTGCTGAGCTTTTGTCCATAAAAGTCGACGAGTTTTACAGTTAGGTTTTCATTTTAAAACCTCTCCTCCCGGTTTGAGCCTGTGTTGGTTCTCCAGTGGTACGGTGGGAATGCACTTGCGTTGCAGATCTGTAGTCAGGGACACGTGTGCGCATGTGTCACGTGTGTGTGCATGGCATGGGGGAGGGGTATCCGCAGGCCCCCACATCCCGCTAAGTTAAGGGAGTGACTGAGATATTCTGGGTCCACTAGTTTTTGTTAGTCTGTGGTGTTATGCCCTCAGGGATATTTGAAGTCACCGTGGAGTCAGAATGCTACATGTTGCGGGAAGTGCACAAAACCTGTTTTTCCCTGGTAAAGACAGAGCGATAGGTTGTCATTGAAACCATCTTTCCCAGAGGGACTTGGTAAAAGACTGAACTCATTTGCAAGGAGGCTGGAAACAGAACCCGATAATTGTCCCTTCACAGCGCCCTTGTGACAGTCCCCGCCCTGAACTGACCTGTGTGCCTCTGCTCCTCCCGAGGGGCTCTGAGCTCCTAGGGGCGGCAGGGAATGCGCTCCGGAAACTTCTGTCAACCGTACACAGCAGGGTGCAGTAAAAGGTTGTTATGTCAACGAGCACCTGGAAGGCTTGTTCGTGAAGTTTGCACACTCACAGCACTTTCTAAGTCAAAGTCGCGGTTTATGCAATCAACAGAATGTCTCCTCAGAGCAGCAGGGGTGTATTTTTTTCTTTTTTTTTTTGCGGTACGCGGGCCTCTCACTGTTGTGGCCTCTCCCGTTGCAGAGCACAGGCTCCGGACGCGCAGGCTCAGTGGCCATGGCTCACGGGCCCAGCCGCTCCGCGGCATGTGGGATCTTCCCGGACTGGGGCACGAACCCGTGTCCCCTGCATCGGCAGGCAGACTCTCAACCACTGCACCACCAGGGAAGCCCAGGGGTGTATTTTTGACACGCATCAATAACAAATCACATTTACGCTTCAGGCGAATGGGTCCAATTCCGTGTCAAATGGCGAGAGGAGATCACGGGCTTGGTCTTATTTTATTGCATCTGAAGATGGGCTGGCTCCTGGCGTCTCTTCTGACCTGAAAGCAGAACAAAACAGTGAAACTAATAATTCAGAAATGAGGCCCTTGCTTCAGGCTCTCTGAGGCGGCCTGACAGCTGTGTGAGGTCCCCGGTAGTCACCAGGAGAGACAGCGTCTGTCCAGGGTGGTCCCTTCGGGCAGATGGAGCCAGATGCTGGCCACCACGACCTCAAGGAATGATCGTCAGTGACGAGAGTGGCAGTGCTCTCTTTCAGCTGAGAAGAGGGAAACCGGCCACTCGGCCCGCAGGGTTCATCTCTGCCACAGTGTAACTCAGAAAACTCACCTCTTTCCTGAGGGTGAAAAGGGCAGGAGAGAGGTGGCCCAGGAAGGCTGCGAGCCTGCTGACTGCCGTGTCCCCCTGTGTCCACACAGACTGCCGACTGGCCTCCTCCCACCAGTAGGCAAACAGCCAACACACGGGGTCATCATTTCCTTCTGTCTAGTTACTGCTGTACATTGTTCCAATTTCAGCTTTTAGCTGATTTTCCCTCCACTGACTAAAGCAGTGATGACACTTACCTGACCTTGATGGCCGACCACACATTGCCGCTCCTTCCTTCACTGTCAAGCCACCAGAATTTGCAAGGGCAGGAGTGGAGGTCCGCAGATCCTGTCCAAGGCTCTACTCACAGCCACCGGCCAGCAACCCCAGGAGGCCCGGGGGTCTCGGGCCCGCTGTGCTATCAGTTTGCAGTGCCACCTGGGATGGTGTCACTCTGTTTTCTGAGTCTTTCTTGCCTTGTGTGTCTAGCCATCCGCACCCAGCAATCAGAGCTCAGTGGGAGGACGGGCCATATGTTTCCAGAAATACCTCCCCAGACAGACTGAGTATGGACTTGGAGGGATCAGATGGCTCCCAAGTGGATTTGGCTTTGGTGGGTTTTTCATATTTATTTTCTTCTATGAGGTTTCACATGAAAATGTTAAAGGTTGATTCTACAGATCCTTATTCCTTGAGACTTTTAAATTTTAATTACTAGGGAGGGAGGTTTTTCATTTTTACTTCTAAAATAATTGATACACTTTTAAAAAACCTTTTATTGTGAAAAATGTAAACATGTACAAAAGTAGAAAGATTAAATAATAAATGAATAGCCCTCATACCCAAACTCAGCCTCAACAGTTATCTACATCATGATGATCACGACTCACCTGTCAGTGGAAGGGAGATATTTTTGAAGGAGGCATTTATTCTTCCCCAGTGAAAATTAGGCTTCCCTCTTCTAAAATATTTACATGTTAAAGATTTTTTAAAAAATAAAATATCTATCCTTGTCAATCTCTTGCACCAGTACTATATTACATTAGTTATTGTACCTTTAGATTAGGTCTGAAACCCAGGCCTGTAAAGTCTTCAATGTTTTCCTTCTTCAAGATTGTCCTTGATATTCTCTGCCATTTGCATTTCCACATAGAATACATTTGTCAATTTCCACACACACAGAAATCCCTGTGAGACTGTTGATTGGAATTATGTTGAATTTATAGATTGATTTGGGGAGAATTAGTACCTTTAAAATACTGTCTTCAATCCACAAACCTAATATCTTTTTTTATTTATGTAGTTATTAATTTTTTGTGGTAAAATTCACATAGTATAAAATTTGCCATCCTAACCACTTTAAAGTATCTAATTCAATGTTTTTTAGTATATTTACAAGTTGTGCAATCATTGTTACTATCTAATTTCAGAACATTTCATCACCCAAAAAGAAACCTCGTATCCATCAGACACCGGCTCTTTATTTCCCCTCCCCCAGTCCCTGCAACCACTAATCTTTCTGTGGTAAGATTTGCCTATTGTGGACATTTTGCATCACTAGAATCATACAATGTGTGGCATTTTGTGTCTGTCTTCTTTCACCCAGCAGAATGTTTTTAAGGTTCATCCATTTTGTAGCATATATTAGTACTTCATCTCTTTTTGTGTCTGGATAATATTCCATTGTATGTATTTACCACAATTCGTTTATCCATTTATCAGTTGATGGACATTTGGGCTGTTTCCACTTTTTGGCTTTTGTGCTGTGCTGCTGTTAACATTCGTGTACGGGCACATGTTCATTTCTCTTGGGTAAATACCTAGGGGAGAAATTACTGAGTCATATGGTGACTCGATGTTTACCTTTTTGAGGAAATGCCAAGTTGATTTCCACAGTGGCTGCTCCATTCTACATTCACACCAGCAGTGTGTCAGGGTTATATCTACACGTCCTCGCTAGCCATTGTTATCTTCTGATTTTTGGATGCGGCCATCCTAGTGGGTGTGAAGGGATATGTCACTGTGGTTTCCGTTTTCACTTTTCTACTCGGGCTATTGAGCATCTTTTCACGTGCTTATTGCATATTCTTTGGAGAAATGCCTTTTCCAATCCTTTGCCTATTTTTCATTTAGGTGGTTTGTCTTCATTTTGTTGACTCACTTGGGATGAGTCCTTTATATATTCCAAACACTAGAACCTTGGCAGATATGACTTGCAAATATGTTCTCACATTCTGTGGGTTGTCTTTTCACTTTCTGATAGTGTCCTTTGATGCCCAAAAGATTTTAATTTTGGTGAAGTCCAAATTATCAGCTTTTTCTTTTGTTGCTTGTGGTGTCATATTTAAGAAACTGCTGCTTAATCCAAGGTCGTGAAATAAAAAAAGATTTCACCTATGTGATGTCTGAATTTTTATTCCTCATGTGGTGGTATATGCCTGCTCTTTTTGTATCAGTCTTGCTAGGGATTCTTCGATCTTATTTGCCTTTTCAAACAGTTAACTTCCAGCTTTTAAAAAATTCGATTACAATTTTTCTATTCTTTATTATATCTTCTTTTCTACTACTCTTGGTGTGATTTATAGTTTTTTTTTAAAAATAGCTTCTTGCAATGGCTATCTGACCCCTTTATTTCCAACATTGCTTCTTCCCTAATATGTGCATTTATACCTATAACTTTCCTCTAACAGTCTATCAGCTGTACACCAAAGCTTTGATGTGTTGTACCTTCATTACCATTTAGTTAAAAATACATTTTTGGGCTTCCCTGGTGGTGCAGTGGTTGAGAGTCCGCCTGCCGATGCAGGGGACACGGGTTCGTGCCCCGGGCCAGGAGGATTCCACATGCCGCGGAGTGGCTGGACCCGTGAGCCATGGCCGCTGAGCCTGTGTGTCCGGAGCCTGTGCTCCACAATGGGAGAGGCCACAACAGTGAGAGGCCCACGTATTGCAAAAAAAGAAATAAAAAAAACATTTTCATCTCCTTTGTAACTTTTCTTATGATTTATTTAGAAATATATTGCTTAATTTGTAAAATATCTGGAAGTTTTTTAGTTGTGCTCTTGTTATTAATTTCTTGTTTGATCCTCTTGTGGTTAGAGAATATATTAAATCATTTAAGATGTATTTAGACTTGCTTTTTTGGCTCATAATATAAACAATTTTTGTAAATATTCCACTCAAATTTGAAAAGTTAGGTCCATTTTTTTAAATTGTGTTTTTCACATTTTTTATATTGTTACTGATTTTTTTGTTCATTTTAACTTCTATTAAGAGAATTTATTAAGAGATTTCTTGCTACAATTTTTCTTTTTAGTCAGTTTTCAGCTTTTGAATTGTATGTTTTAAATTGTGTTATTAGGTGCATATAAATTTAGGATTTAATCTTCCTATTAAATTTTACTTTTTTTATTTTGAAATGTCTCTATCTCTAAAAATACACATTGCCTTAAAGTCTACTTTATCTGGTATAAGTTGTGCTATGACAGATATTTTTGGTTAGTGTTTTCAATGTATACCTTCTTCAATTCTTTTACTTCAAACTTTCTGTATTTTTATGTTTAAAACATGTTTCTTATAAGCAACATGTATTTGGATTTTAAAACACAGGTTAGAAAACCTTTGTCTTTTATTTATATTGTTTACATTTTCATGTAACATAATTAATTATATTCTTGTGTTTAAAATCTATCATCTTACTATTTTTTCCTATTTGCACATCTGTTCTTTGTTTTGTTTTTCTCCTTTCTAGCTTTGTTTTTAATTAATTAACAGTATGTATTTTTAGTTTTACAGTGACTGTTAGTTCTTTAGCTATACATGTTTTATTATTCTTTGCGTGATTACAGTAAAGATTATAACATGCATCCTTGATTAATTAGTGTATAAGTTAAAATATTACTTTTACTGCTTTTTGAAGTATCAAGGACATTGCGATAGTTTGACTCCCATTTGTTGTGCAGTTGTTATCATATGTTTCAATTCTTCATGTAATTTAAGTCCTATAAAATTTTTAATCTTTGTATTAATGATATTCCATATTCAGTTAGAGTTAACCACATATTTACCCTTTCTAGCGTTTTTCATTCTTTCCTGCGTTTATGTGCTTCTTTCTGGGGTCATTTTTCTTCTGTTGAAAACTCCTTTTAGTTGATTTCTTTTAGTATTGTTCTATTCATGATGAATTCTCAATTCTTGTTTGTCTAAAAGTACATTCATCTTACTCAGTATTTAAAGGCTATTTTTGGTATGTATTCAGTTCCAGTTGATTTTTTTTCAGCATTTTAAAACTTTCATGTAATTTTCTTCTATCTTCTCTTGTTTATGTTGTAGAGACATCTGTCAGTCTTACTGTTGCTCCTTTGAAGGACAGGTTTCTTTTTTTCTACTGACTACTTATAAGAATTTTCTCTTTTTCTTTGTCTTAGCAGTTTTACTTTGACGTGAATAGTTGTTGTGGTAGGTGGATGATTCTCACCCTTCTATAATCCCCCCTTCTTCATGCATATGGCCAGATAGCACTTCTGGGATTATGGTATGTTATATATAAAGGGATTTTGCAGATGTAATCAGGGCCCCAAATTCGTTCACATTGAGTTACTCAAGAGAGAGCCTGTCCTGCTTGGGTCTGGCCTAATCAGGCCATCTCTTAAAAAGCTGAGTTTTTCCAGCTGGCCCAGGAGGGAGAACACACAGCCACTCTGTGGACGGTTTACAGATACAGGTGCCTGCAGCTTAGAGGGGTCTCCAACCAGCGGCTACAGAGAAAACGAGACCTCTATCACATAACTGCAGGGGAGTGAATTCTGGCCACAACGTACGAAAGCTGGGATGAGGAACCCAAACTCCAGCTGAGAACCACAGCCTTGGTTGGCACCTTGTGAGAACTGAACAGAGAACCCAGCCGAGCCCTGCTTGGACTTGTGTCCTACAGAACTCTGAGATAGTAAGTGTGTGAGGTTCTGTGCTTCTGAGTTTGTACTAATTTGTTATACAGCAATGGAAAACTACTACTTGTATTTTTTATTTTGTTTTTTGCGGTACGTGGGCCTCTCATTGTTGCGGCCCCTCCCGTTGCGGAGCACAGGCTCCGGACGCGCAGGCCCAGCGGCCATGGCTCACGGGCCTAGCCGCTCCATGGCATGTGGGATCTTCCTGGAGCGGGGCATGAACCCGTGTCCCCTGCATCGGCAGGCTGACTCTCAACCGCTGCGCCACCAGGGAAGCCCTTTTATTTTTTTTTTAAATTTAATATAGTTGACTTACAATATTATGTTAGTTTCAGGTGTCCTACATAGTGATGTCACATTTGCATACATTACAAAATGATCACCACAAGTCTAGCAATCATCTGTCTCCTGCAAAGTTATTACAACATTATTGACCGTATTCCTTAAGCTGTATGTTACATCCCTATGGCTTATTTATTATATAACTGGGGGTTTGATCCTCTTAATCCCCTTCATCTGTTTCATTCTCCCCACCCCTTTCCTTTCTGGCAACCACCTGTTTGTTCTCTGTATCTAAGAGTCTGTTTTCATTTTGTTTTGTTTGTTTTGTATTTTAGATCCCACACATAACTGAGATCATATGGTATTTGTCTTTCTCTGTCTGACTCATTTCACTTAGCATAATACCCTCTAGGTACATCCATGTTGTCACAAATGACAAGAGTTCATATTTTCCTTATGGCTGAGTAATATTTAATTATATATATGAATAATAATATATAATATTAGTAATATTTCATTTTATATATATATATATGCCACATCTTCTTCATCCATTCATCTATCAACGGACACTTAGGTTGCTTCCATATCTTGGCTGTTGTAAATAATGCTTCATTGAACATTGGAGTGAATAGAGTTTTTCAGATTAGTATTTTTGGTTTTTGGGGGGTAAATACCCAGGAATTGCTGGATCATTTGGTAGTTCTACTTCTAATTTTTTGACGAACCTCTATACTGTTCTCCACAGTGGCTGTACCAATTTACATTCCCACCAACAGTGCACAAGGATTTCCTTTTCTCCACATCCTTGCCTTGTTGTTTGTGGTCTTTTTGATGACAGCCATTCTGACAGGTGTGAGGTCGTATCTCACTGTGGTTTTGATTTGCCTTTTGCTGATGACTAGTGATGTTGGGCATTGTTTTATGTGTCTGTTGGCCTTCTGGATGTCTCCTTTGGAAAAATGTCTATTCGGGTCCTCTGCCCATATTTTAATCTGATTATTTTTGATGTTGAGTTTTATGAGTTCTTTGCATATTTTGGATATTAACCCCATTGGATATATCAGTTACAAATATCTTCTCCCATTCAGTAGGCTGCCTTTCATTTTGTTGATAGTTTCCTTCTCTGTGCAAAAGCTTTTTAGTCTGAGGTAGTCTCATTTATTTTTTTTTGCTTTTGTTTTCCTTGCCTGAGGAGACAGATCCAAAATAATACTTCTAAGACCAATGTCAAAGAGCATACGGTCTATGTTTTCTTCTAGGAATTTTGTGGTTTCAGGTCTTCCATTGAAGTCTTTGATCTATTTTGAGTTTATTTTTGTATTTGGTGTGAGAAAGTAGTCCAATTTGATTCTTTTGCATGTGGTTCTCCAGTTATCTGAACACCTCTTATTGAACAGCCTTGTCTTTTCCTCATTGTATATTCTTGCCGTCTTTGTTCTCAATTAACTAACCATATAATCATGGGTGTATTTCTGGGTTCTCTGTTCTGCTCCATTGATCTATGTGTCTGTTTTTGTGCCATTACCATGCTGTTTTGATTACTGTAGCATTGTAGTATAGTCTCAATTCAAGGAGCATGATACCCCCAGGTTTGCTCTTTTTTCTCAAGATTATCTTTGCTATTCAGGCTTTCTTGTGTTTCCATACACATTTTAGAATTATTTGTTCTAGTTCTGTGAAAAATGCCATTGGTATTTTGATAGGGACTGCATCGAATCTGTAGATTGCCTTGGGGAGTACGGTCATTTTAACAATATTAAGTCTTCCAATCCATGAACATGGTATATTTTCCATCTGTTTGTGTTGTTTTCAATTTCTTTCATCAGTGTCTTATAATTTTCTGAGTACAGGTCTTTCACCTCCTTAGTTAGATTTATTCCTATGCATTCCTATTTTATTCTTCTTGATGCAATTGTAAATGGGGTTGTTTTCTTCATTTCCCTTTCTCATGGTTTGTTAGTGTATAGAAATGCAACAGATTTCTATATATTAATTTTGTATCCTGCAACTATACTGAATTCATTGATGAGCTCTAGTAGATTTCTGGTGGTGTCTTTAGGATTTTCTATGTGTCATCTGCAAACAGTGACTGTTTTACTTCTTCCTATCTGATTTGGATTCCTTTTATTTCCTTTTCTTGTCTGATTGCTTGGCTAGGCCTTCCAATATTATGTTGAATAACAGGGTGAGAGTGGGCATCCTTATCTTTCCTTGATCTTAAAGGTAATGCTTTCAGCTTTTCACCATTGAGTATGAGGTTGCCTGTATGCTTGTCATATATGGTCTTTATTATGTTGAGTATTGTTCCCTCTTTGCCACTTTGTTGAGAGTCTTTTGTCATAAATAGGTGTTGAATTTTGTCAAAAGCTTTTTCTGCATCTATTGAGATGACCATATGAGTTTTATTTTTCGGTTTGTTAATGTGGAGTATCAGACTGATTGATCTGCAGATACTGAATCTTCCTTGCATCCTTGGGATAAATCGCACTTGATCATGATGTGTGATCCTTTTAATGTATTGTTAAATTCAGTTTGCTAATATTGTGTTGAGGATTTTTGCATCTACTTTCATCAGTGGTACTGGCCTGTAATTTTCTTTTTTTGTGATGTTTTTGTCTGGTTTTGGTGTCATGGTGATGCTGGCTTTGTAGAATGACTTCAAAAGTGTTCCTTCCTCTCCAATTTTTTAGAATAGTTTGAGAAGAATAGGTGTTAACTCTTCTTTAAATGTTTTATAGAATTTGCCTGTTTGCTTGTTTTTTAATCTTTCAGAGAGTTCATACATCTTTTTGAATCCATAGATCTGTATCTTTCATTTGTTTTGGAAAAATGTTGGGTCAGTACTTCTTTGAATATTGCTTCCACTCCATTTTTCCTCTCTTGTCTTTCTGGGTGTCCAAGACCCATGTATGAGCATCTGCACAGTGTCTCATGGATTTTATTTCAAGAACAGATTTTTTGTGTCTCCACTGAAAGCTTGGAACATCTATCAGATACTGCCTCCCCCTGTGTGGGATCTATACTCTAAATTTTGTCTCCTCCACTCTGTGTGTTTTCTGAAATCTCTACATAACATTTTAGCATCTTAGCAGATGCTTTCTGTTTTGTTTCTTGGCTAATTAATGCATGCTCGGTTTAAGGGTCAGAAAAGTGCTTGAAGAGGAAATTGTATGCTGAAAATCACACTCACTTCTCCATGTTCCCTTTATTTCTGTGATCTTTGGTCTTCCAGATCTGGCTGGTAGTCCTGAACTCCAAATTTTATCTCTCCAACTCAGTAAACCTTCCATCATTTTCAGGCTACTGTTTCCTCTTTAGCCTCTATGCCTACTGTGGAGGAGACATCTGGGTTGAAAGTCCAGATCACCTTAAGTTGCTTTTCTCCTCTCTAGAGTCTTGACCCCTTTAAATTTCAGTTGCCTTTATTGATCTCTGGTTCTTTCAATGCTTTTAAAAATAATTATGCAGCTTTTGAACTTGTACCCTGAGGGAGGATTCTCCTACACCAGCTGCTAGATCTCAGCTAGTAGTGGGACTAGTTGGGCAGCCCACACAGTGTAAGTAGACATTCTCTAAGTGAATTTCCATGGTCAAATACTTCCTGAGTGTTAACCAATGAGATCAGGTAGAACTGAAATAAACACGCTCATGGTTAATGGGAA
Source organism: Monodon monoceros (assembly GCF_005190385.1). Classification (NCBI taxonomy): domain Eukaryota; kingdom Metazoa; phylum Chordata; class Mammalia; order Artiodactyla; family Monodontidae; genus Monodon; species Monodon monoceros. The sequence continues at coordinate 86,272,775 of NW_021703775.1, forward strand.
GCATGTGCATGATTTAAAGTTGAAACATGTTCATAGTTCAGTAAGTTTACAAATAGATTGGAAATGTAAATATTTTGAAATAACTAAAAAGGTGCCGTTTAAGGCCACCATCAGGAAAAATAGTGAAGAAAGAGTAGCTTCAGTTCAGAGTTTGAGCCCTAAACCACTTGACCTTGGGTAATAAATATCATGCTTATCCTTCCTGGGTTTTTGGTACCTTTGAGGTGCACCTGTGCCTTTGGGAAACTACTCAGCTCTGCCTCGATGACTCTTGTCCATTTTCACTTGGGACCAAGCCCAGCTTTGGCAAAAAGAACCTCACAGAAGAGGTGCAGTGAAGGCACAAAGGCTTTTTGGGGGGGGCATCACATGAAATGAGGTTAGAAAGCCACTTTATTCACCCACATTCTGTGTTGAACATTTGCTGAAGTTCTCAGTCTTGGTGTACAGACTTGTGAAATGACGGTTGTTGTGACAATGAAGCCCAGCGCCCTGTCCGCTGCCCTGCACACAGTGAGCGATTTTCCGTCCCACTTCCTTTTAGCATTGTCTTTCCACGTTCAGCGGACTCGTACAGATGGATGCTATGCTGCTTCTTGTTTCTTATGTCGCTCTGGCTTCAGTAAGTTCTTTTTCAGTCTCTGTGGTGTGTGAGTGTTGTGGGGAGAGCTGGTTTAGAAAGAGAAGTGCAGGGGGAACTTAAGCCACAAGAGCTGCTTCACTGTGATGCAGATGAACCCCGCCGACTCTTTTCTGAACACAGCCTGAGCAGCCTTCATTATCCCCAGTGGCCGCGAGGGTCAGTCTGGGCCTGGAAGTGAAGGAGTAAGGGGCAGTGGTTTGTAGCTCAGCTGGAGTGGTGGCAGAAGGATCTTTCATCCACGGGGACTCTGCGATGATGCAGTGATGGGCCCAGCACAGGGCAAGGTTTTGGGGGCATCCCGACAGGTCTGCAGAGGCCCCGTTATGATGGGGCGATGACAATGTGCAGACGCAGGGCAGAGAGCCTGAGGCTCGGCCAGGCAGACATCTGTGTGAGGGACCAAGGAAATGGGAAATTTCATGCTGGTATCTTGATGCAGGCCAGTGAGAGTGATTCTGTACCAACACCTGTGGAGCCGGGACAGGTGCAGGACCGGCGCGTGGGGCAGCCGGTGTTTGGGGGGGCTGGGCTGCGGAAACAGCAGGCTGGCGGTGAATGGAGGAGGCGTGACAGTGAAGACGGGTTTCTCTGGACGACTTGTCCTGAGTAGGAGATGACAAGGGGGTTTAGAACTTACCTGGATCCAAAGACAGCGTGCTTGGAAAGCCTCCAAACCTTCCGATTCCTGCAAAGTATAAGTGATTACGCTTATTCTAGAACAGGGACGTGTGCTCTTTTAAAAATAAGAGGTCACGGCACTGGCTGTTACAGAAAAACACAGCGTGACCCCAGCCTCCGTGCTGCCACCTGATTTAATCATATGACATCAGAGACGTGTGCGGAAACCTGCTATGTCTGGGACTCAAGGAGTAACAGGCAGAGGACAGCCTGGGGGCCTTGGACAGAGGTCCAGTGGGGCCAGGCTGGTTTCCCCTCACAGCCCCCTTTCCTGGGAGCACGGAAAACGGGCGGGTGGGGACCATGGGAAGTGCTGTACACTAGACTCTGAGCTCCCGGGACGCCTCATGGAATTTGACCTGAAGTTAGTTAAGACTGACTGATGTGCATCCACGTGGACTTCACACGGGCAGAGACACAAGCAGAGTGTGAGGAGGGACAGCGTGGGGAGAGCAGACACTTGGCTGCGCTGTGGCGACACCAAGCATGCTTCTGTTGCTGTTTCCAGCCGGTTCTGTGCACCAGGCCCTATGTGTCCCTGGTGTGTCCTGCCCTGGGGACAGGTGTGGAGGGTGGTAGGCACGGCCTTGTGTCTTGGGAGCGGATGGTGGGTCCACTGATTCCTTGCTTGGCGCCCTGCCCCTGACAGAGCTATAATCCCCCTCCTCTCAGTGTCAAAAGCAACGGGACCAGAAGCCCCAAGAGGTGTGGGATAGTCACCAGATCTCCTTCCTGGAGATCAGCGGGGACCCAGCGAAAGGGGTGGAAGGGTTTGCTGGAGGTGGCCCAGAGCCGTGGGGCAGAGCTGGTCACAGCTGCAGGCCTCCTTCTCCCCAGATGCTGGGCTTCCGGGGCTGAGTGTCGCCCTCTCTGTTCCACCACAGACCGGACCTTTCTCTAGCCCCTGGGGATGGAGACCAGGTTTCCTAGTCAGGTGTAAAGTGGTGGTCGGCAGGCATCTTCCATGATGGGTGGGTGGATCAAGGCAACCCATGCCTCCTGGAAAAGCAAGGCAGCCTGTGCGGGGGCACGTTAGCACGGGAGCTGGGCAGATCCAGCTTTGAGTACGACTCCCTCACTGTGCAGCTGTGCGGCTGGAGACAGCTTCTGTGGCCATCCGGGGCCTCCGTTTCCAGCTCTGTGCGGCACAGCGATGCTAGGTAGCTGATAGGATTGGCGTGCAGGTTAAAGCAACGTGTGAAAATACTACCGTGCATTTCCCAGTGCCCTGGACCCAGCTCTGACCTGGTGCCTGACCACCACCGGGGCTTGGGGAGAGGGTGCTTGTTGGGCTGAACCTTGCTGGGAGAAGCATCTAAGCTGCTCCGTGCCCTGCGCTGTCTTTGGAGGTAGAGAGGGGTGAGAACCAGAGTGAAGCTGTGTGCTCTGCCCTCGAGGTCTCAGACGTGTGGATGCCCTGGGGGACAGGGCAGCTGTGACCTGGCACATGATCCCGCTGGAGAGTCATCACCCTTGATGGCCGAGAGGGGTTTTGGAAGGGGGCATAGAAGGTGTATGTCTTCCAATGTGCTCGTTGCCTGAACAGTTGAGGCAGCTGGCGTTCCGCGTCATGACCCCAGAGGCCCGGATGGCCTGAGCCCTCCGTGGAGTCAGCGGGACCACGCGGCGCTCGGCAAGCTGAGACTCGGTTCCATGGCTGGCACATCAATGCAAAGAGAGTTGGTGAGGTTCAGGAATCCAGTTTTGCCTGAATGATGCTCCCGGTTTGCTTCAGAGTGGAAAGCTGTCTTTGACGGTCAAATAGAGGATGAAACTGATTTAGGTCTGGATTTCATGCCGCTTTCCCTTCTAGATGGGAAGATGGTTTCAGAAGTGGCATGTGTGGCGTGTGGCTCAAATGCTCCAGACGCAGATGAGAGAGACCGTGATCAGCAGGGACCACAGAGAACGGGAAGGGACCGCGCGTCTGGGGAGCTTTTCTGTCAGCAGGGGCTTCATGCTTATCGTCTGGCTGAATTTATTTTTCCAACAACACCATGAGTTGGGAGGTGTCCATTTTACAGGTGAGGATGTTGAGGAAGTCTCAGAACTGGAATTTTAATCCCGGGCTTCTGTCTCCAGGGACGCTCTCTCTCCTCCAGAATAAAGAGCGTTTTTATTTCACATTTCTCACTATTTAGCATCACTCTGCTCTAATGTGGGGTTGATGTGTCAGCAGGGTCTCTGAATGGTTTTAAAGCAGCAATATAATTCCTTGTGGTTTTTTCTATCAGTTACACAAACTCGCTCCAAAGTACGATTTGCATGCACATGGGGCAGCAGGTGTCCACAGGCCGGGCACACACCTGTCATCCCCATTTATTATTCATGTGTAACACACGGCCCAGGTCTTCAATCAGCTTAGCGAGAATAGATCTTCTGCCTAAACGAAAGAGAGGAAGCGGCATTAAAAATACAGAGTTCAATTGCGAATTGCTTTTTTTGTCTGCCTGCTGGTGATAAATCAAGGCGTATCCTCCTGAGTTAAAGAGATACTAATGCGGGCTTCAAAAATGCATAGCTGATGACAGCGAGCTTCTCAAACACACAGCTTTGGCCATACAACCAAGACCATTTTATCTCAAAATAAGTGATTAATGACTAAATTATTTTTCTCCTAATATCTCTTGAATCCACCCATTTTCCTCCACTGCACTGCCATCACCCCATCTGGGGCCACCACCCTCTCTTACCCGATCACCCAGACTCTAATCTCTGATCTAAACTCCCCCGTGAAGCGAGCGTGAGCTTTAAAAAAGCATGTATTTTACCAGTTCCTGTGCTGTCTGACCTGCCAATGGCTCCGTCCCCTGCAGAGGGAGGTCACCCCCAGGGCCAACACTTAAGGCGCCCGGTGGGCGGGCTCAGCCCACGTCTCCAGCCTCTCTGAACTGTCGATGGCTCTTCCAAAGCCTCCTGGGCCCCCCGCCTCCCTCTCCACGTCGGCTCCAGCCAGCTCCATGTCCAGAAGAGTCCACTTCCTCCACCCCTGCTCCTTCTTGGTCTCCCCACCCAGCTGTGGAGGCACGGGGCCACCCCATCTTACTTCCGCAGCTTCCTGCCCGTAACTCATCACACTGCGTTCTAAGTTCGCATTTTACTGGACTGCATCTGGGCGGGAGTTGCATCTTCTCTCACCTCTCCCACCTAGCATACTGTCTGGTGCCTAATAGTTTCAGTGATAGTTTGTTGAGTGAATGAGTGAACCCTATTTCATGGCATTTCTTGTCTTCCTTCATCAAACATTTGTGGGGCAGAAACGGCGTGTCAGGCACCAGGTTACTGACGGTGCCCGCGCCAGGTTACAGCCGTGGCATGGATGGGACTGGTGTGGCTGTTGGTAGTAGTTAGGGAAGCCCCACCCCATGCCTGGGGTCTCTGTCTCAGGGGCCTCTAAGGTATGGGGAGTGGGTGCCCAGAACTGGCCAAACAGTCAACCCTTAAACTCACAGCCTGGTAAGGGCCTTAGGATTGCCTGGTCTGTACTTTCAGTTATGATTTTAACAGTAGTGTTGTACACGGAACTTTACAGAAGAGCTGAAATACTCAGCTAATCAGGTTGGCATTGGCTGGGAGTCTTGCACCCCTCGCCTCCGCGGGCGCTCCTGCCCAGGTGGTGTGAGAAACACAAATCTAATCCGGCATCTTAAACTGCAGGTGGCGAAACCCAGTCTCTAAGAGGGAAATGACTTGTCTAAGGCCACACAGCTGATTGGGGGGCAGGGCAAGCACCAAAATGTGAATATTTTCACTTTTAATCCAACGTCCATCTTTTTGGTCCTGTATTTCACACTTACGCCGACTTCTCTGTCTTACTGTCTATCCGCTTGGTGAGGACAGGAAAAGAGCCTGGAGTTTGTGTGAATCCCCTCTTGGTTTTGGCTTCCCGGGTTCCACACTCACACTAGCCCACGCCTGTCCTGCAGCAGTTTGTTCAAAATTCAGCTGAATTCTTCTTAAAGACTTTTACGGCATCTGCCTAAAAAAAAGATGCTGCCCGTCCAGGCTGTTTCCTTAGGGTCTGGGTGAGCTGTTCTCACTCCGACTTCAGCTCTACTGGAGTCAGGTAAAGGCCTTTTGTACATTCTGTGTCTGCTTTTTATTGTTGTAAGGGTGAGAGCAGTGCTCCCTCCAGCCTTCTACGTTATAAGTAGAAGCCAGAAATCCGCTCTCGTAGTTTGATTGCTAATAATTTAATTGCTCTTTCGTCCTCTGAATTGTTTCTTTCTGAGCATCCTGAGCTTGCCACGTGGATGCAGTGTTTTCTGTTGCATCTCTGTGGACACTAACGATGGAGTCTTTTCTTGTTTCCTTTTCCTACACAGTCTCTGCTTCCTGCAAACTGCTTTGTTCCTGTTTGAGTGTTCTGCTCGCTGGCTTCCCTGTTAGAAGCATTCCTCGGCCGTCTGGTATTCCTTGACCGTCTGCTCATGATTGAGGGTGGCAGGCTGACGGTCCCTGGGCAGCTGAGTGCGTGGGCAGGGCTGGTCGAGTGTGGGCCTCGCTGGAGAGCGGCGGGGATGGGTTGACAGAACCCCCCATGTAGTCTTGTGCTCGTTCCCACATGGTGATCAGATTTCCCAGCCGTTTCCACCGGCCCCTGCACGCAGAAAACCGGTCCGGCTGGCTCTCGGCGGCTGAGCGCCCCTCTCTCTGTTCCAGCGTGCTCTACGTACAGTACAAAGGGATTTTATGACTGTCTTTCTGCAACAAACTTCTCCCCTCTTGCTTTATTACTCCCTTCCCAAAGCTGGGGACATTGGTGCTCGTTTCAAATGCCTATGTAGACGTAGAAGGGCAATGAAACTCTGCCCCGTGGCCTCGCTCCTCCTTTCACGTCACCTCCCGGAGAGCAGATGTGACACCTTCACGCTCAGAGCGCAGCCTTCTCTGTGCTGCTCCCTTGGGCCCCGTGGGTGGTCATGGGACTGCACGGCTCCAGCTGGTTAAGGAGCCACAGTGAAGAGGCCACATCACCTGCCCTGCACGGGGGGGAACCCTGCTTCGCCTCTGCATCTGTGGTCACACCCGCACCTCGCAGGAGCTCAGACTTTCCTGAGAAGGTGGGAGCTTCCGTTCTGAGGGGATACAGGGGCTCACATGTACCCACAGTACTCACGGTTGAGGAGGGGACAGGCCCCGGCGCTGGGAACACGCAGGCCATGGCCGTGTGGTGCCGTCTCCATGGCCACTGTCTGCATTTGTGCGGGTCTGCATCTTGCCAAGCTCTGCCATCTGCATCTCAGAATCCTGTGTTTCCTGGTTTGTTACTTAGAGAACCTTGCTGAACACGAATATTGACCCTAACCCTGATCACTTACACACATCTTGCTAGCTTTCTGAAGGCTACATCGGCTTTCGCTGAAGCTGGGATAAAAGAAACAGAAATGTTGACTGTGAGTCCTCTCTTGGTCTTATGAGGATTTCAAGGCCCCCATTAGACAGGTGGGCACTTTGAGGCCCAAGAGTTGAAGAGACGTGGCTGAGGAACGGGGCTGCCACGTAGCACGGCCTCTAGCGAGTCCTGATGCCTTGGGAGCCGTGGCACCCAGGGTTTGGTTGGGATGAAGCTGAGTGACCAGAACATGGTCACCCTAACACACAGGCGCCCGTGTGAACTCGGGGTGGGCGAGCGCTATTAGCAAACAGAAACCCTTGCCTTGTCCACACGTGGACAAGGTGACCTCCTGGGCACCTGATGGCTCCTGGAAGCCCCTGGCTCTACGGCACCTGCAAGCAGTTGGCACCGCGGCCTTAAGGAGGTGATGTTTGTCTCTGCCACCTCGGCGGTGCTACCGATTTCTCGCTCCACAGGCTGCGGGTGAACTCGCTCTCACGCCCTCTGTGTGGATGTAAATGCTGAATTAGTGACATCTGGATGAATGGACAGTTACTGTAAACACACCAAGTGGACTTGGCTGGAGCATTTAACGGCTGTGGGAGCTTCAGATGGGACCTCCCAAGCCTTGCTCGCAGGGTGGAGCATCGGGCAGCAGGTGACCGGGCTGGCGCTTCCACTGTGGGCTTCGGGAGGCTCGCGGCCTCCAGGCCCGTCCAGCGCTAACTAACCGTCTGTGCGGAGGCTTCCTGGGCTCAGACCCGTCTCGTCCGTTTTAGTAAAGCGGCGCATGTTTTCCTCCGGGCACGCTCAGCCGACGACTTTGGTTGCCCCGATTAGATTCTTCATCGGAACCTCTTAGAGGCATCTGGACGGGAGCCCTTAGCATTCCACGGGGCCGTCTGCGCTAATGTGTCAGAGGATATAGGTGCCACTCGTGTGCAGAGAGCTTGAAAAATGACCAGACAGAGGCGAGCTCGCTGGGCGTGTTGTCAGCAGCGCTGGCAGGATAATAAATCAACCTGTCTCCTGTCAGGGGTCAGCTGGTTTGATGTGGAAAGCGTTCGGGCCAATCTAATCAGGCCGGCACCCCCCATCCATCTGGAGCTGCCGCTGCCGTCAGCATCTCCACTCTGGGAGACGCTGCTCTCCCCCGGGGACCTGGACCTCAGCCCAGGCAGGGCCCAAGCAAATGGTCTGGACTTCGGAGGCGGGACCCTCCTGCCGCATCCGTGTGCTTGGCCACTGAGGGAGCAGGTGGGGGGCTGCTGTTAGCTGGGGGCGGGGAGGACGGAGTGTTAAAGGATTCTTGGGGTGCTACTATTGGGGTGCCAGTGGGCAGGGCTGGCTCCGCTATTTGCAGGACACGGTGCAAAATAAAATTGTGGCCCTTGTTCCAAAAGCCAGACAGAGTGCATTATAGTCAGTAAAATATAGCTTCTCTTGTCTTCCATGGTCTGTCCCTCGACTTGCCGTGTTGCTTTTATTTGCTACTTAGCGTGGTTTTAAGTATAGAAAAATCGTAATTTTGAATTATTATCATGAATTTTACCTTTCATCTTTCTACGGTGCAATGCCAGTTTTAAATGCAAATGTATGGGAATTTAACTCACGTGTAGAATCATGAAATCACTCGATTCGTGTTTGTGAGTTGTCGCTGGTGGGTGCCCAGCCAGTTGGAAGAGACCAACACAAGGGGACTCAGGAAGGGGGCAGAGGACGAGGGTCCCCTGGGAACACAGCCGGCTGAGGGTGCTGCCCCAGGCACCAGGATATTTTCGGGCCTTGACAGATGCCCAGGGTCCACACTGACGCCTGAGATCCGGGTGGGGACAGGCTCTGGGGACGTCGAGCCAGGCATTTCCCCTTCCGTGCCCACCTCCTCAACACACTGCCGACATGTGACCCCCAGAGTCTTTAACCCTCGGGTGACCTGGATCGGGGGTGAGAGGACGTGGCTGCCCAGGGCGCGCTCAGCAGGGGTGGGGATGGTGCTGCCTTGGCCAATGCGGGTATTGTGGGTGTGGCCTGAGGGTGTGGCCAAACATGCCCCCCGCACTGTGCAGGGGGCCCACAGAGGTGGGGCTTCAGTGGTCACCAGAGTCGGGGAGCAAGGGCAGCGAGGCCCGGGAGGCCCGGGCTGGGGGGCTGGTGGCCAGGAACCTGTCCAGGGGATGGCGCGAGCCGGGTCCCAGGCTCCTGGCCTCCTGGTCTCTCTGATTTCACTCACAAAACACAGATTCAGAGATAAGGTCAAGAATTTGAGGCAGTGACCGCAGAGCAGTGTTTCGAGCGGCGCTGGGCTGGCCGGGTCATGACGTGAGGCCAGGAGTGTCTGACCTCCAGGGTCAGCGAGGGGTCAAATGCTGAGCTCGTTTGTGGTGGCATCTCCACTAGGCTGCAGTGAGAGCTCAGAGCAAAACATCTCGGAAACTGAGAGTAAGAGGGCTCCAGGGGGCCGGTGGGGGGGCGTGGGGTTTTGTTTTTTGTTTTTGTTCTTGCTTTGTGAAGATAAGGGAAGAAAAATAATACTTCCATCCTTTAGAGATTATTAAAGAACAAACACCGTGGAACAGAGAGGAGGAGCCCGGGCTGGGTGAGAGGCAGAGGCGGGAGGAGGGCGTCCAGGAGATGCTGGGGCCTGGCCTGGATGGGAGGTGTGGGTGCTGAGCTGCGTCGGGGTGTCTCAAAGCAGCAGGAAGGGGCAGGACTGAAGCTTGGTCCTGGCTTCATCTCAGCCCCCTGCTTGCATGTCCGCGGTGTCCTCAGCTGTGTCCCCAGATCAGCCGGCCCTATGGCCACGCCCCATGGTTAGAGCCTCCTCTGGCAGACCCGGGGGAAGGTTCCAGCCTAGGCCTTGAGGCTCCCCCCTCCCCCCTCGGGGCCTCCTTCCCTGCCCCTGTGCCGACGTGCAGGAAGCAGGACGTGCAGGTTGCCTGTGGCCCTGGTCACACGGTGTTCAGCTGGGGGACGGGGGGTGCCTCGTGAGTGATCGGTGTGACTTAATCAGCAGAAGTACCACGTGGTCATCTCGGATCGTCCATAGGGACGGGGTAGCACCCGTCAGAGCAAAGATTTGAGTCCTATGGTGTCGGCTCCCTGGGTCACGAGGGAAAGTGGCGTCTGAGGGTCTTTGCACCCACACTTGTTGGGGCCCCTTCTCCACAGCGGCCCAGAGAACCCCGAAGAGGGATGCTGACGTCACTCAACAGCTACGCGTGGGCACCTGCCGCATGCAGTGAGCTGCCGGCCAGAGTGACCGTAACTTCACGTGTGTGTCGGGAGGATGGAGGGTCGTTCTCAGTAGCTGGGTCTGAAAGTTCGCCCGTGGGTCCAGGAATGAAGCTCAGAAAGGTGCATTGTGGGTTCAAATCCACGTACCTGGGTTTGAGCGGCGCTCACCGCACGCAAGGTCACAGTGAGGCTGTGCTGGGAAGGAGGGGTCAGCCCAGGTGGCCAGGTGGGCTTCTTGCTCCGAGGCGGTGAGTCCCAGCACCGCCACCTGGAACGCAGGAAAGAGAACCAGCGCCGTCAGGCTCACGCAGTGCAGGGGTAGGGGTGTGGAGGGCGCGTGAGGCTCCTCCCACAGGTGTGGCGGAGAGGCGGCCGGGGTCTTGGAGGGTCGGGTGATCGCAGGAGGACAGAGATGGGGGAGGCACAGGCGGTGGCCGTGAAGAGTCCAACAAGGCAGGGGGAAAAGACAAAGCACCGCCTCGAAGGGTGGAAGTCCGAAAGCCAAGTGCAGCCGCGCTTCCTCTCTGCGGGGTGGTCCAGGCTCCCGGAAGCTGGCTGTCTAAGCAGCCAGCCACCAAAGCCGATGCTTGTCGGGGGGTTGGCGGCTCCTTTCGGAGACGGAGTCCCGGCAGAAAGGAAGACCCCAGCAGCGAGCCCATCTCCCTCCTCTCCGCGTGAGCGCAGCGAGACCTGGGCGGCTAGGCCCGCGCGGTGGAGCTGATTAGAAACTCCCTCCTTGACATTTGCCGAATGTCCCCGGGAGGCCGCAGAAGGCTGGGCACCTGGGGCTTGTGGCTCGAAGTGTGATCGATAGTACAGAAGGATGCTCCCGGCCTGTTCATCTCACGAGCCGTGAAGAGAGGAGAGCAGGCCTGCTGAAGGTGAGGTCAGTGGGGTGAGGCCAGGGAGGGCGAGCCTCAGGCCCAGACACTCTCTGGGGCGGGCTGTGGCTGGGTGGTCACCTCCCTCAGCTAGAGTCACAGCGGGGCCTGAGGCCTGAGAGGAGCTCAGGCTTCTCTCCCAGGCCTGATCAGCCACCGCCCGCCTGTGTGGGACGTGGCCAGGGGGACGGGAAAAGGAGATGCCCTCATCCCGTAGCAGAAGCCGGTGAGTGTGGCTGCAGGAGTGGTCCCGGCGCGGAAAGCGTGGCAGGGACTGACGGAGGCCGCCGTGCAGGGTGCAGCGGCCCAGCAAAGGCCGAGGGGCTGCTGTGGCCGGGCCCAGAAGCTGGGGGCACATGGGGCAAGCGCCGAGTCCATTTCTGGAATTTTTGCCTTTTGTGATTCGGAGAATGGGTTAATTTCAGGCTCTAGTATGTAGGATTTTTGTGTTGTTCTAGTTGACGGTTTGCTTTCTTGAATATACTTGTTTCCAGTGGGGAAAAGTTCAAAAATGAACTTTTAGATTGAAGAAAACGTTGAAACCAATAACACTGAATATATTCGCCATAACACTGTGAAGTCATAAAATACAATTTTAATCTATTGTTGTGGAAGAAGAAAGGGGTTGAAGAAGAGGAAGTGCTCAGGGCCAGAGCGGGGCGCCGCCTGGCCACGGTGGTGAGGTAGCGGCCTCGGAGCTAAGGGGACAGGCGCACACTTCCAAGCAGGCGTGTGTGTGCAGGTCCCAGCCATGGCGCTGCTCTGCCTGACGCTGCATACGTGGCTTCGGCGTCCTGACAACAGGACTACTAGAGCTGCTGTGGGAATGCGTCAGAGACACACGTACACACACACTCACAATCAAGGGCATCCCGTGCGTGAGTCTGTGGCGCTCTGGTGCTTTAATTGGGCTTCTTCCAGTATGAGTTTTCGAAGAGCCCTCTGTGACTGGGTTTGGGGAAGGCGACCTGGAGCATGTGGATGGTGGGGGAGGACGGTGTTCCCATTGGGACGATGCTGGGAGGGGTTTGTCTCTGGCAAATGGAGCCGCCACGGGATCGTCCGTGGCTTTGCTGGGACAAAACAAGAACCCCATTGTGCATCTCTTCCTCTGTATCACTGGTGGCAGCAGCCACCTCCCTCCTGTGGGCACGTTGACGGCTCCCACCGATTTTCTGGGTATTGTGGTAGATTGGGGGGGATTCTTGGATAAATAGGATGCGATTGTAGCTTCATTACGGTCTAGTGAACCCGTGTTGGAGGCCTGACTGTGCCAAGCACTCTGCAAGGTGGGATCTTGGCTCCCATGCTGAAGACAGGGCACTTGTCCGAGGCGCCGGGAATGAACCCTCAGTGCTTTTGCGCCCCGATCACGCAGCAGCGTTTTTTCGTCCAAGTTGTGAAATGTGAGCTGTGTGAGTTCTTGTACCCGTGGGAAGCCTGGCGGTGAAGGTATCACCTGAGACCTTGCCCTCACCTGTGAGCATGTCACTGTCACTGCACTCCTTCTAAACTTCCCAAGAGCTCCGAGAGCAGCTAATCTTAAAAGGTCTCCACGGCAACTCGGAGTTCATCATCTCGTTACATCAGGATTTTCCTTCTGAAATAGCCATTTGCTCTGCCTGCTCTCTTCTCCTTCAGCCCCTTGAAACGGAATTGCAGGAGGGGGAGAGCACGACTTCCCGGGAGGCCCACGTGACTTGAGTGAAATGCTCACTTATCAGCGCTGGCGGCAGGGCCTTCCCCGACCAGGAAACGGGGTTCTCTGAGCGCTGGGGGAGGGGCCAGAGAAATGCGTGACTTGGGAAGCCCTCTGGTTATATCCCAGGAAAGCATCACAGACCAGGGAGATGCTGTCCTCAATGACGCAGCTTCATGTTCAATCAAAATAAAAATTGTCCAAACTGTATTTTATGACTTCATTGGTATAAACATGAATAGATTCACACTATATGTGAAAACATTTTCTTCAGTCTAAAAGTGCAGTTTTTACCTTCTGATTTTAAAAGTGTTGTTGGCTCCATTTTTTTTTTTTTTAATATGCTGGAGTCTAGTTGATTAACAATGTTGTGTTAGTTTCAGGTGTACAGCACAGTGATTCAGTTATACATACACTTGTATCCATTCCCGCCCCATGTCTTGTATCTCCTCTCTCTGAGGATGAGGCTCTGGCTGGCCAGGCCCCCAGGGAGACGTGTAAGCTGAGGAAATGGGCAGCAAACAAGTGATTTTTGATAGCACGTCCATTTCCCATAATAAAAGTGATAATGTTAATGTCAAAAGAGGGGTTTTTGACATACTAAGGAATAAATCGCTCTGCTTGCCAATAGGATCGATGGTATCTTTGCCAAGAAAATTTCCCCAAGTTTAAAGCAGAAGCGGTTGGAGATGAGCTACATGGTGCCATCTGGATATTTAACAACACAGAGTGACTTCTCTTCTTCCCTGACCCAAAAAATGTATCACAGTGGGAGAAACAGACTGCCCTGGTTATCTACTGGGTGCCAAAAATTGCGTCATGTTAGAGAAATAAAAGTGTGAGGCTGAGGCCCACCTGGCGTTTTTAGTCATACATTTCCTTGGATGAAGCCCAAAGTGAACCAAACGCTCCTTGTGCAGCGTTAGTGTGGTGAGTGGGACGCTTTGTAAAGCAGGAATTTGGACCACTGGTTACTGCTCAGTGACCTTGGGCAAACCCGTCACCTTCAGGCCTCGGTTTCTTAGGGATCTGTAAAGTGTATGATAGCCCTGGTTCTGGTGCTGCGGTGCTGTGGAGGCCCCGAGACCAGGCATGAGGGAGCGATCTGGGAGGAATAGAGTGTGTTCAGACCTTATTATGAGATTATAATTTAGTAGCAACTTGATACGTAGCTTTTCCGGACCTTGGCTACACCAGGAGAGTTCACAGCAATATAGGGATGGAAGACTGATGGCCTGAAAGTTTGTGTCCCCCTGCCCAGATTCAGACGTTGAAGTCTAAGCCCATGTGATGGTATTAGGAAGTGGGGCCTTTGGGGGTGATTAGGTCATGAGTGTGGAGCCTCATGGATGGGGTTAGGGCCCTTATCAAAGAGGCCAGAGAGCTATGCCCTACATAACCCCAGAGTGGGGCTGTCAGGAAACTCCAGCTGATGGCGGTCTGGTGTTTCTGCTGGACCAGCATTCTCAGTTCCTCTTGGAAACCCATGGCTTCCAAACAAGGATTAGAATTACATCGGACTTTCCTTCAAACACTGTGCAAGCAAGAGAGCAGAGTGAAATATTTAAAGAGCTGAAAAAAAAAAACAACAACCCCTCATCAACCTGGAATTCTGTATCTAGTAAATTTATTAGTCAAAAATAAAAGAGTTTCTCAGATAAACAAAAATTGAGGGAGTTTGTCTCCAGTAGATCAGCCTTGCCAGAAAAGTTAAAAAAAAGTTCTTTGGATAAAGGGAAAATTAGTCAGAAACTTGCATCTACATAAAGAATATAAGTGCAAACATCCCTCCCCACCCCCACCAGATTACTAGCAAATTGGATTCAACAGCGTTTAAAAGGAATTATACACCATGATCAAGTTGGATTTATTCCAGGTATGCAAGCCTGGTTGAACATTCAGAAATCAACTAATGTACTCATCACATCAATAAACTAGAATAGAAAAGTCACATGATCATGTGAGATGCAGAAGAACATTTGACAGAATCCACCATCCACGCATGATAAAAAATGTCAGCAGACTAGGAATAGAAGATGTATTCATTTTCTAGGGCTGCCGTAACAAAGTACCTCAGACTAAGTGATTAGACCACAGAACGTCTCATGATTCTGGAGCCTGGATGTCTTGGGATCAGAGAGTCGGCAGGGCTTGTTTCTCCTGAGGCCACTGTCCTTGGCTTGCAGGTGCCCATCCCTTCCCTGCGTTCTCCATGGTCTTTTCTCTGCATGTGTCTATGTCCAAATATCCTCTTCCTGTAAGGAAACCAATCGTATTGGACTAGGGCCCACCCTAATGCCTTCATTTTAACTTAATTCACACTTCAAAGGAACTATATTCAAATACAGGTATATCCTAAGGTATTAGGGGTTAGAACTTCAACATATGAATTCTAGGAGGACACAATTTGTCAGTAGCAGAGGGAACTTCCTCAACGTGATAAAAAAACATCTACCAAAAAACCTGACAACTAGCATATTGTACTTAACAGTGAGAAGACAGATGCTCGTTCCTAAAATTGGGAACAAGGCAGGAATGTTCTTTTCCACCATTCCTATTAGACATTGTACTTGAATTCCTAGCTACTGCAATAGACAAAAAAAGGGAATGCAAGGCATTCAGACTGGGAAGGAAGAAATAAAATTGTCTTTATTTGCAGATGACATGATTGTCCACATAGAAAATTCCAAAAGACTCAACAACAAAAAACTCCTGGAAGAAGTTAGCAGTTATAGCAAAGTTGCAGGATGCAAGGTTAACACACAAATGTTCATTGTTTTCTAATATATCATCAGTGAGCAATTAGAATTCAAAATAAAAAACACCATTTACATTAATATATATATATATATATATATATGTGTACTTAGGTGTAAATATGCACAAGGTCTAGAAAAACTATAAAACTCTGATAAAAGAAATCAAAGAACTAAGTAAATGGAGAGATAATCCCTGTTATTGTACAGGAAGGTGCAACATGATTGAGATGCCAGTTCCTCCCAGCTTGACCTACAAGTTCAATGTAGAAGCCTTGCCTCTGCACACAGATGAAGTGGGTGGTGGTGGATGGGAGGGCATGGGGGATGCTGGGAGGTGGTGGGGGCAAAGCAGGGACGCCAAGATGTGGAGGTTCCAGATTAGGTGGCGAGGGACCAGCCCTGAAATCCGTAGGATGTGGAATCACTAGACTTGGAGATTAAACCAGCGCTGCACTTGGCACAAATGCATCTCCATTCAGTGTTCACTTCACGTGAGGCAGGGGCTGGAGATAAAACAGTGAATAAAACAGAGATTGTTTCTTTTCATTGTTGCTTTTCATTTTCATCTTTTCAGTTGTTGAGTGCCTGCTATGTGCTTTCACATTTTATAAGCAGGGTTGTTCACAGGAAGTTACATGCTACAGATAAATCTTAATATTTCTATGAATATTGTGAATATAAACTGTTCACAGTTTCCTTCTTTGGAATCCTTTCTTTTCCTTGGTGTCTCTGCAAATATTTCTGCTTTCCGTCTCTAATTCAGCCCTGCCACTGTTGGGGCAGAATGACCTCTATTCCGATGAGCCCATTTTGCTTAGATCTTTTAAAATGATTAATTGATGATGACCTTTGAATTAAAATACCATATTTCTTGATTCTAAGATGCATAGTTTTCACCTGGGAGTGTTTCTGAAATCTGAATGTGGCTGGTAATTGATGGTTGCTTTTAACAGAGCCTTTTTCTTTCCCCTGGAAAGCTGTTCATGAATAGACGGTGCATCTTATAACTGATGGCACCCTAGAATCCAGGAAAGATGGTAATTCTCTTCCAATGGTGTTGTGGAATGGAATGATTCGATCCTGGCCAGCACCATGAATTCCATCTCTCACAAGTTTTGGCCAAGGAAAGATGCAAAAAGAAGCCCCACCAAACGCTATACAAATTCCTCATTTTATCCCTTTATTTGTTGGTTTTGGATTACTTTCTGGTTTCTATTAAAAAAGTGTTTTTTCCTCCCATTCAGTCACAGAACCAGAGGCATGGGCTGTGGGTCCCCGGCTGCACCAGCCTACATTCCGTCACCATCTGACGTGCCCCAACTTAACCTCCCTAGCTGGGGGTTTCTGCATGAGAATTTTTAGGATCCAAGCCTACTATCGGAAGATCCTTGGGGAAGATGTCATTTTGCTGACAAATTAAAAGCACGCACTTAAAAATATGACAACAGTTCACCCTGAAAGAAACAATCTCCTTGCAGATAAAGGAAAGATAATTGATTAAGCTCGTTATTTATGAAGGAAAGAAAGCAAAAAAGGACAATGCTTTTGAAAGGAGGAAAAGCGGAAGTTTGTAGATTTTCTTCCCTGAAATGGACGGCTCTTTTCTTCCTTAATGGAGAGCTAAGCAATTATGAAAAAGCCACAGCAGGTTTGGAGTCTTAAGACGTTAGTGTCTCTCCAGCCCGGTTGTCATGCGGCTGACAGCTCTGTTGTGACAGGGACGGAGCGAGCTGGCAGATGCTGCCTCGGCCGTGGCTGCTTTGCGTCCTTGTTCAGGGGACGCTCAGGCCATGCCGCAGGCAGTGAATTCAGGGACTGGGGTTTTTGAAAAATAGATGCTCAGGGATCCCATCTGGAGCCAGACAAATGCCAAGAGGAAGAAGGACGGCCTCGCTTCTCTCTGCTTTGCTCTCTTTCCCCTCAGATAACGGTGGCCAGTTTCTATGCGTTTACTGTATTTTTGGAGCACTTGAAAATAGGATTTATTGCGCTTTAAGGACAAAAATCTCGCAATGTCGAATCTAGCACCGTCAAAAGACACCGAGTCCAGGGACGTCGGGGCGATGTCGGCCTCCCCGGCACCTTTCGATCTGGTAATGCGTCAAATGAGGACCCTCCCCACGGCCCGCCCCACCGCCGCCAGGGAGGACGGGGAGGGGCCTCAGCGCCCTCGCAGCAGCTGCCAGACCCCGGGTGACAGCCTCGACCCCTCGAGCCCCGCTGGCTTACTTCCATCTGCAGCCCGGCGTCAGCCCATCTTGCTCTCATCTTCTCCACCGGGTCTGTCGTCTTTGGAGTCACTGCCAGGGTCCCGACACCCGTCCCAGCCCCCCGACACAGCTCAGATTAATTGCCTTTACAGCATGCCCCTGTGGCTGTCTGCTTGGAAATCTCCCCTGTTGTCCCTCAGTTAGGTGGAGCCTTCCTCTCGGGCACTTCAGACCCTCCCCGGTAGGGTCCTCTCGAGACCCGAGGCCCGTCTACCTGCATCCCCTTATCTAGCTCCTCTCTGGAGGCCCGGCACTGATCCACCGCCCGGTCGTGAATTGGTGTTTACTGAGAGAAAAGAAGAGTGCTTTGGAAATGTGCGAGCAGTCACTGGGTTACCCAAGCATCGCCTCTGCCGGCCAATCGCTCGTATCAACTCTCCTTTGTGTCCTAATGACTGTGACTCTTTCATTTGTGCGTCCCTGGCTTACAGCTCCTGGCCTGACGGGCTCAGTAAAGGGCGGGTCTTCTTGCTGGTTCCTTCTCACCTCTGAGGTTTGGCTCACAGTGTTTGGTATTCTCTCCCCCCACTGCCCCCGCCTGAGCTGTAAGAGCCCAGCCCTCCTTCAGGATGCCTTGTAATATGCTCTTTGTGATAACGTATCAATGGGTGACAAAGGGGAGCGTTTCCTACCTTTGTGTTTCCTGCATCTTCGTTGGCACCTGTTCTAAGACATTGACCTATGGAGACTCTGGCCATCCTAGCATCCACGGTAAAGTGTAAGCTATCGGGTAGCCGGGTGTCCTACTGCCCTTAGGCTCGTGGAAAGTGCTAGAAGTAGTCATAGACACCATCCAGCCCAGTTGCTTTAAATTGAAAGTGAGAAAATTGGGGTCCTGGGAGAGGAAGCTATTTGTCCAAAGTCCCACAGCCCAGGTTGCTGGATGCCCAGTCCTGCGTTTGCTCTTAGAAAGGAAGGGAGTTTGCATGTGGTGGTTTCTGATATGGACCAGTAAGAGATGATGTCCTTAAAAAAGCGTATCAATATTATCATTATCCCTGTAAACAAAGAGGAAAATAAATAGTTGTCTGATGTAAAATCCAGGTCCCAGAATATCAAGGAAGAGTTCTACCTTCCCGTTACCGATCAGTGTATTCTTGACTGATTGACCCTAATCCTGATAGCATAGATGACAGTGAAGTATTTTAAAGTACACCTTCTTCTTATGAAAGAGAAGAAATCATTAACTTTTATTTATAATCGTGTAGGTTGCTAAGGTGAAGAAATCCCTGAACATGTCTGTAAATGTCAATGAGCGTATTCCAAAGAGGCAGAATGAAGGCGTGGGAAAGGATGCACTTCTGGTCAGCACCGCGCAGGCAGGTGAAGTACCAGCTCCACGAGAAGCCGCGTGTCGGTGTCTCACACGGGGATGCCCCTGGCTCTTCCCTGCCTTGCTGTGACCTGCAGCTTTGGGGTAGAGGAGGAGAGGGAATCAATGGAAAGTGAAAAGAAAAATATTTAATTACGGACCAGGCTGGGAGAAAGAACGCCAGAAAGTCTCTGTAGGAAAAAGGCTCTGACGCAGAATGTGGGATGAAGTCCAGTGTGGGCTTGGTTGGGGGGCTCGTGGGGCCCCGGATCAGAGCACCTCAAACACTGTCATTTAGTGGACTACCTGGATCTGCCGTGAGCTAAACAGAGCCCCTGTCTGCACAGATGCATGAGTGAATGTCACCATGTGCTTCATGTTTCTTTTCTCTCCCACTTTCTCCATCGTGACAACAAAAACGTCACTGAAATAAGAATGACCAGCGTAGTTGTTCTCGGGGACAGAGGAGACAGGGCAGCTGAGGTTATGGATGTTATGACCAGAAGGGGCCCGGGCCCTGGGTGCTGTGGGGATGATGTCTTCGCCAGGTGTCACCTGCCATGGGGCCCTCGTTGGCAGCTCCTTGAACTGGTCCGTGAGCTCCAACCCCCGTTCCATGGAGAAGGAGGTCCCTCGGGCCCCGGGGCCCGCATCTGCTCCGTGTTATTCAGGGCGGACACACACCAGGTGAGCGATAAGGTAGACGCCATCTCCCTGTACGGTAGGGTAGCGTAGGTAGGTAGCGATAAAGGTAGACGCCTTCCCACCAGCTAACGCCTTATTTATATCTGCTCTGGATCTGCCATCTTCCCTGGTTCAGTTGCCTTGCTGAGTCATCAGACAAAATCCATCAACACGTATCAAGCAGCTTTCATATGTAAATCACTGAGGCAGGACCTATGAAACGGTAATACACACACAGGGTAAGACACATTCCCTGCCCTCAAGAAGCTAAAATTTAATAGGGGAGGTAAAATTAGACACTGCTAAAGATAACACAGCATTGGAATGTGGTTGCACACAGGATTTATTATCACATTAATTACACACTCTATTATATAGACCCTCTCCCATGACACTTTCTTTTAATTGTTTATTGCTGTGTCGTCCCCCGACACTGCCCCGCAGCCAGAATCCCTGCCCTTGTCTCCCGGAGGCCGCTTTCCGTTAACCTGTCCTGCCCCCTGCGGCCAAATTCATGCCCGAACAGTTCTTTCCTCCTGATGCATCTGTTTCATTTTGCTCTTCTGTCCTCGGCACCCCTCTGCGCCTCTGCCCCGTGGGCCTCTGCAGCCAGGACAGGTGCGGGGGCCCCGTGGCCCGGGTCCTGGTTTCCGTGTCCACACCCCCCCCAGAGCTCATACCCCACCCTAGACTGGGGGACTCGACAAGGGGCCGGTGCTCCGCACGTGCCCCCAGCCCACCTGCACGGGGTCCAAGGCTTGGCCCAGGAACCTGCTCCTCCCAGAGGCCCTGTCCCTCCCCCCGTCATGTCCCCAGAGGACACGGGCACAGTGGGTTTATAATGTGGTATTTTAGTAACTGTCTCTTCTCAGCTGCGTCCTCATGGCTCATGACCCAACTCCATGATGATCTCCTCCTAACTGAGGGAAGAGATCAATGATCAAATACAGGAATCAGCCTTCTGTTTAGCCCTTCCTTTATAAGTTTATTTAGATGATTTTCTTTTTTAGGTCACATGCTTCATTTTATAGATCTTGCCATCTTAAACAACAACTTTCCAGTACAAAAAAATAAAACACATAACATCCCGACACATTACAAAGCATTTGGGTACTTTAATTTACTGTACAAAAAAATAAAACACATAGCATCCCGACACATTACAAAGCATTTGGTACTTTAATTTACTGAGGGCAGCAGTGCAGGAGGCTCCCTTTTCTCCACACCCTCTGCAGCGTTTACTATTTGTAGACGTTTTAGAGATGGTCCTTCTGACCGGCGTGAGGTGGTACCTCACTGTAGTTTTGACTTGCATTTCTCTAATAATCATAATTGCTCTTATCTCTAAGAACATTAGGGTCTGGCTGTGATCAATTACCGAGGGGAAGTTCTTTTGCTGTATATACAATATAATAAGAGGGTAAAATGCTATTTAGGGTGTTGTATTTTAGAATGTGCACATTTGCCAATTTCTCCTCTCAAGATCAACTCTAGACAAAGGTACTCACTTCTATTGTTATAGGTGTGCAGAGGTACACACATGGGCAGGGATGCATGAACACACACTGGTGAGGGCACCAGGGGCCCGAGAGCTCGGGGCCTGCTTTGAGGACGGGTCCACCCACGACCAGCAGTTCTACCCTCCCACTTGCAGTCCCCGTCTGCACGGAGCCGGCGGAATAACAGCTGACAGTTGCTGAGCCCTGTGGCCCTGTGTGGGGACAGCTTCCAGGGCCAAGACTAGGCAGCCCTGGTGTCCACTAGCGAGGGGAGCCTGGCCACCGATTCCAACAGCACAAGGGTCTGTGGCCTTCACAGTGGGACAAGCATCCGTGCACACCTCAGGCGGTGACAGACGGCCCCTGGCATTGGGCTGCCGCCACGTGATGCAATACTCTGACCCATAGTAACGTGACATAACTTATTTTTTACAGTTTCTGCATTCTTGAGTCATCAAATAGTGGAAGGGTGCGTTGCATTTTAGTCATATTTACATCCACAGTTAGGTTTTAAGTTCAGGGGAGCAGTGCATTCGCTCCCTGTGAGGCGGGGGTGGGGAGAGGTGTTGGTGGGACCCTGGGGACATGTCTGGTTTGCATGGGACCAGCTTTCCCACCCCCAAAAGCTGACGGGAAGGAGCAGTGCAGGAGAGCTGGTGTGTGAGCTTCCAGAGGAGCTCGCGGGAAGGCGAGACCACGTACCGCGGAAAGGGCTGAGAGGTTTGCTCATCCCCGACCTGGCGGCTCAGGTTGTGCCTGTGTCTGGAGGGGACCTGTCGCTGCTGGAACGTGTCCACTGGCCTTTGAGGGACTGTGAGATCACGTGCTCAGGCACAGGCTAACCTGAGGAACAGTCAGATGTTCGGCTCCTTCTCGGGGGCCAGCAGCACCTCCTTCCCGTGCCCCGCGGAGCCCGGCTGGGTGAGAGTGCGTGTGCTCTGGCCCCTGGGCCTGTGTTCCTTCCTCCGCACCCCCGTCCCCACGAACACTGGTGGCTTTGGGAGCCAGAGGTGACGGAGCAGCCCTTCCTCCTGGGCTAGGCCAGCCTGTGGGGTCTGGGGCTCTGGAGCCAAGGTGGGAGGGAGGGCAGCCTCCCTGTAGGTACACCCAAGGCTGGAGGGGGTGATGCGGGGAGTTCTGGGGCCCTGCAGCTGCCCTTGGTGCCACGGTCAGCTGGGGAGTGCGCTTCACCTGCAAACGCCACAGGCTAGTCCTTCGTGGTCACTTTCCGAAAGGGGAGTTAAAGATTTCATGGGGCTCTTTGGATGGAGATAAACTCCAGGCCTTTACTTGAGATTGTATTTGAGGGGTCACAGGTGGAAGGGTTACAGGTCTGCTGGGTGCAAGGGAGGAAGCAGGGTCTTGTCTTGAGCTGCTGCCTGGATGGCACCCCTCTCCAGACGGTAGGGCGAGAAGGGCCTGAGCCGAGGTCCTGATCCGTGGGCACGTGTCAGGATGAGGCTCCCCATGCTGCCAACAGGATCACAGGGTCAGTGCTCGGTCGTGGCGAGGACCCGGGCCTGAAGTCCGCATCACGATGTCATCCGCACCGTCACCCCAGGCCCCTTTGTGAATCAACGTGCTGGGCCAGCTGCCTGGTAAACAGTCGTGCACGTGGACTTCACCCAGACCAGGTGCGCTGAGTGGCAGCCCCCTGCCTTTCCAGCTGTGAGATTTAATTCTCGGAGACTCATTTTCCCATCTGTGCGATTGGGATGATATCTGCCCCGTTAGGTTGTTACAGGGACTAGAAGCCAGATGATGCGCCTGGCTCCTGGTAAACGCTCGGTGACTGATGGCTGTTAGTGTCACATAGCTGGAACTCCCATCCCCTCAGCAGCCATTTACTCAGCACTTAGAGGTTCCGGGCGCCTTCCCCGGGGCTGAGGGCACTAAATCAGCTGAGACGGCATTTCCAACCTCCAGGTGCTTTCTCACATCAAGTCAGTGCTTTGTGACCACCTAGAGGGGTGGGATGGGAGGGTGGGAGGGAGAGGCAAGAGGGAGGGGATATGGGAACATATGTATATGTACAACTGATTCACTTTGTTATAAAGCAGAAACTAACACGCCGTTGTAAAGCAATTATACTCCAATAAAGATGTAAAAAAATAAAACCAAAAACAAACTTATAGATGTGCAGCTTCAGGGCCACGAGTGTCCAGTTTTTGCACTGTCTTAAACATACAAAGGTGGTGGTATCTTTTTCGCGTGGTGAGGTTTTTCCTTCCGTTTATTCTTCAGGAGGCTACAATGAAAGCTCAGCAGAGGAGTGATTTTGCCCAATTCCTCTGACTTCTGCACTGATGGCTTGCTGGGTGAGCGTCTCCTTGCTGGGCAAGCTGCTCTCAGAGGCTCTTCCCCTTTGCCCTTCTCTGACAGTGACACCTGAGTGGTTGTTTTTGTGCCTCCTCTAGGGGGTGACGCTCGCAGGCAGGTGACCAGGACACGGACGGTCAGCTTGGCTCCCGAGCTGTGTCCACAGCATTGCCCTGGCTCCTGGACTCAGCATTTCGCCCCTGAAGTCTCCCGTGAGATTCCTGATGGTTCCTCAATCTGTTCTGAATCTCACCATGAGGGTGAATCTTGTTAAAATGGTCTTGCTCATTTCACACGCCTGCCAGAACCTTCAACACAGAGCGGTGAGCCTGCCGTTTGTAATAAAGCTGGCCTCCGCCCTCTCCAGATGTGCCTTCCACTGCAGGTGCTCTTTCCTCGGCCTCAGACACATGGAACGTGTCTCACCTTGTCCGTCTCTACCTCATCCTTGCTTCTCATGGTTCCAACCCCCTCCCCTTCCCCCACCTTTCTGGATTTCCGTCCAGCAGTATGCCCTTCAAACCACACCCATTCTCTTAGACGACGTCCAGTGAGCTCTGCTCCAAGGGATGGCCGGGGTCCCCTCTGCACGTCCAGTGCCCTGCCCGTCAGTGGTCAGCAGTTACTCTGGGCAACGTCTCCCCTCCCAGTCACGAGCTTCTGGAGATCAGGGTCCTCCCTGCAGCCTATTCCTTCCCCTCCTGCCTACCCTCCTCCCCTAAGTGTTTGGAGCACCATCTCTCAAACAGACGTGCTCAAGAAAAATGTGTGAACTGTAGTGAAGGAGATCAAGGGGGTGGGAATCCAGGTGACTGTGGGATCTAGTTTTCGAGTCCCTCGTTTGATGCCCGTCTTGCCATGATTGCCAGCCCCTGTTTTGGAAAGAGCTCTGCGTGGAGGACCCCTGAGCCCGGCCAATAAAGGCAGGAGGATGATGCCGGCTGGGGCTTTTCCAATAAGTGGCCGTCATCTGTGCCACTCTCTGCTGGAGCAGAGGGGCTATAATTAAAATGAAAACTAAGTGAGCATTTGCCCTGCAAAGCCACATCCAGGAGGACAGAGCTCCCTTCTGGGAACTTCAGCCTTTTCCTATGGGGTTAAGCTATCTGCGCAGGGGGTTGTTTGAACAAAAGAGTCGTCACTGGGAAATGCACAGTGCACTGCTAGGTTTATCCCACTCACCGCCAGCCTCATCGCTGGAGGGAGGGGCAGGGAGGACACAGGTGGCGGGAAGGACAGACACCCGCCCACGGCATTGGCCCCAATTTTGACTCTGAGTCCATCCCCGTCCTCGCATTGGAGGGCTCAGTCACGCTGGGCTGGCAGGCCCACGTGGAGCCGTGGTTATGGTGAACTCAAGTTTTGGGAAGGAATGGATGAGGAGAAACGAGAGAAATGCACAAGACACAGGCAGGAGGAACAGCTATGGATTAACTTTCAGGACCCTGGACAGCGGAAGGCAAAGCCCTGAACGGCCAGGGCTCAGTGAGAAACTGTGCCCGGTGACAGGGGGCCCTGGAGCCGGGACGCTGGGGTTCTCCTTGCCTCCTTCGTACCTTTGCTCATCCAGGCAGGCTAAGCAGATATATGCACCTGTCCTCGCTGGGGGGCACCCCTGCCGCAGCCCCAAACCAACCACCACAAACAGAAGCCAGCCCCCGGCGGGCAGGAAATGGGGTGACACAGGTGGGTGTGGTGGGCTTGGTCTTCTCGGAGGAGTGATGTGCCATGTCCAGGTTTGAGCCTGCGATGTACTCTGCTCCTGTGGCCACGAGCAGGCCGTCACCTCACCTCCTCCAGGGTGAAACAGGGCCAGAGGGGAGCTTCCCAAGCTCTCGTGGCCTGTCGGGGCAGAGTGGGAATTCTTCCCACCCGGCCAAGCTCTCCGGCAGTGGAAGTCAGTTGAATTTGTACTTGGCTTTGGGGCAGGGATTTTACTTCTCTGAGCCAGATTTTCCTGCTTTGTAGACTTTTGGAGCAAATGGTAAATGGAGGCCCTTCAGGTTTGCTTAGGGAATCTCAGTACATGGCGTCCCCTGTTTGCACCAATCTAAGAGTTGGCTTTTGTGCTGTTTCAGGAGCAGTCTTCCGGCCTGGCTGGGGGGTGCTGGGCCAGCAGATCTCCCAGAGGCTCTGAAGTCTCCTTCAAGTGCACTGACAGGCCCCAGAAGGAAGGCCTGAGATTCAGCTCAGGAATCGCCCAACAGAGTGTGGTCTCAAGTGTCCTGACCATGACCTTCTGGGGATGATGGACCCGGGAGCTCTCTCAGGGGCACATTAAGGGGTCAGGGGCTGCAGCATTTGGTTCCCCGGAGCAGCCCTGAAAATCATGGGGGGTTTCTCAGGTCTTTGCAGGGATGTGCCCAAGGCCGTGGTCTCCATTCCACATGAGTCTAAGCTTCAGGTTTGAACTCTGTGATTCCTTTATGGGCACTGGTGATTGGATGAACCTGTGCTACAAATGACTTTACATCAGGCAAGCCTACAGATTCAAGCCAAAACCTACACTTGGTCACTTCAGGGGAGTTCACTGGGGGGAAAGCCCTTCTAACCAGCACAGCAGGGAATGGGAGGGAGTGGCAGGGAAGGCTGCAGGGCGGCTGGGTGCTGAGTGTGGAGGGACGGACCAGGGGGACAGAGCGTGTCCTAGACCAAGGGGATGGAGGACGCAGCTGTCAGGAGGGGACCCCAGCAGCACGCAGCGTGACCGGGAGCTGAGGCTGGGACCACGTGTCTCCCAGTGGACCTTGGGAAGTAACGTGGAGTCACACGAAACTCACCTAATCCAGTTTCTTGGAACAAACCTGTTGTGAGAGTGAAGTTCTGCCGTGTTATCCTGTGTCTTGTGCTTTTCTCACTCAGAATGAGGTTACACACCTGTCCAGGGCATGCAGCACTGAGGTCATAGTGTCTTCAAGGGAAGGCATGCGCCGAAACAGTGGACTTTTTAAAATTGCTGTGATCTATAATTTTATGTTAAACCAGACACTGTCTCATACCACCTTAGAGCATGAAAAACCGGCAGCAAGGACACGGGGAGGGGTGCTGAGCCCAGCCAGGTTCCAGCCATGGTGTGACCAAGAGGCAAGGGACAGGAGGCAGTGCTGAAGGCGTGGGGTGGACGCCGCTTTCCTCACCCTCTCTCTGGAAGCCCCAGACACTTTCCATGTCATGTCTTCTGGTCTGAGGATAATTTGCAGTGTCCACAGTTGGTTGCGTGTTGAAGGCTTGAGGAGGAGCTGAATAAGGATGTCTTCTTGTGCACACAGAGGTAAAGAAATGGAAAGAGCTGGGTTTAGCTCAGAATTTGTCAATATGGAAGCAGCTGGCTCTTTTCAAAGTATTTCATTTCTAATCTCTTTGCCTCTAGACATGTCTCCCCGTTCGCACCAATGAGAACACCATTTACAGTTGGCAGGGGTTTCCCCTGATCTATAAACTTGACGTGGCTCCTCCTTTGCTTGCATCCGCCCGTGTCCCCACAGCCCCCTGGGTAAAGTGGGTACCAGCCCAGGGCTGGCTTCTCCAGCCTAATTTCTGATACCCGGACCATATCTTCAGCCATGACCCCCGTTGTCTTTCCTCGGTGCCTTTCCTTGCACTGTGGTCTGACTTGCCCTCATTTCTGAAGAAAACTCAAATTCATCCTTCGAGACTTGGCTCAAGGGTCCTCATCTCCACTTGGAAGCCTGCCCTGACCCCCAGCCTTGCTGTGGTGTTTCTAGGGTTTTATGTCCTGGGGTTGTTTCTGCCGACTTGTCCACCTCCCCTAATAGATGTGCTGTCGCTGGGAGCAGGAAAGCTTCAGGCTTCTCATTTCACCTCCACTGCTAGAGGTTCTTGACAAAGAGTAGGTACTCAATGTACATTCGGTGAATAAAGTAACTGATTTCTTTGCGACTTTAGATAAGGAAAGTCTTTTGTTGAGAAGATAAATTCATTGTAAAGGAATTCGTTGCGGGCATACATTGATTTCTCAGCAAATATTTAATGAACACATTTTATGTGCTTATCATAAAGTAGCATAGGACAACGAGCCGGGCTTGCTTTATGTAAAAGCTTAGAGGGAAAGGGTGTTTGCAGGGCTTTTTGAAAACTACTGTATCCGCGGTTTCTCGATCGGTGCCTGCCACGTCGTGAGCACCCAATAAACGTGTGTTGAATGAATGAATGAAGTGCTCTGGAGCTCATAATGACTTTTCACATGTGTGGTCTTATATTACAATTCATGCAAAACCGCAAAAACGAAATGTACGTTGGTAACTATCCCACTTCGAGATGAGAAAACAGCCTTGGAAACGCTAAGTGACTGGCCCAAGGTGTCAGACCAGAGCTCAGGACACAGAGGCCGTGGCGGCAGGACCGAACCCGGACCCGGGTCTCCTGACCTCCTGTGCGTCTGACCTCTAGTCGGAGGCCGGGAACTCACGTACACCATTCCTTATTCACTCAGCGAGTCCTTTCTTAGCCCCTCCAGTGAGCAAGCACCGAGCTGACGGCTGAATCACTGAGAGGGGAGCGGGACGGGCAGTGGTGGCTGCGTTGCAGCCTGTGTTTCTCACCCGGCCAGTCCGCACGCCCTGGCTGTTCGGGCGGCCAGGGGCCGAGCGCTGAGGGCAGGAGCGTTCCTGGGGAGCCCGTCTACCTTGTGTGGGGTGTCGCCGTGCAGGGAACAAAGAAGCCAGTGGGGCTTAGCTTGGACGACGCTCAGTGTGGCTGTGGTGTGAGATGAGCACGCATGTTGTGCAGGGGCCCCTGTGAGGTCTGGCTCGGCGACACAGACAGAAACTGCCCGCAAAGAAGTCCCAGCTGGTGCGGCAGACAGACGCACGGCTGAAGTCTGTGCAGTGATACGGTGAACACAGAAGGGAGGCATCCAGCCGCACTGGGGCTCAGCAGGGACAGACTCCGAGAGGAGAGGGGGGCTCCTGCGGACCCCGAAGGGGGCACGAGGTTGAGGAATGGAAACTCTACACAAGGCACGGGCGCACCATATTCGAAGCCAAAATGTTTTCGGAGCACGAACGACAGAGGAAAGGATGAAGCCCGAGGCACTGGACTGGTGAGGAGATGCGGCTGGAGGCTGGGCGGGAAGCCAGGGAGGGGTTCTCAGCAGCCGCTCTGGGCCGGGGCGGCCGGGGGAAGGCCTGGAACTCGGGGCTGACTTCCGGATGAATCCATGAAGGCCCGCGCGTGTATGTGCGTGACAGACGGGGCTGAGCGCGGCCTGGGTGGCCAGTGGCTCCCCGCGGACCAGAAGCGTCTCCGCCCGCATGTCATCCTCCCTGGAGTCGGGGGCTCGCTTTGGCTCCCTGTGGCCCTTTGGCCACCTCTCCTTACAGGCCAGGCCGCACCCCGGCCCCGGTCCCGCCCCGCACCCTCACCTCTGGGGGGCAGAGCCCAGCCTCGGGCAGCGGTGCCCGGTCACCCCCGCCTGTCACCCTCGGCTTCTGGCACCCCGAGTCCTGGTCCAGGCCCCTCACTCTCCTCTTGGGTTCTGGTGACCTGTTGAAACCACTCAGTGCTCAGTTTGGTCCTTGGATCTCTGTATTTGATGAATAACGGTTGAATGCAGGGATGCCTTTGATCTTGCTGTCTCTGACAGCCCTTGGCCAGATGCTTCTGTAGCCATGATCTTCCGGGAGCCTCCCGGCTCCCTGAGGAGAGGCCTGCGTCTCCCTCCTCACCTGGGGAACCTGTGCTCCGTGAGCTAAGTCACGTCCTGTTCCATGAAGCTTGCCCAGACCTCGCTGTGGCGTCAGGCGAGTGAGGACACCCACGGGAGGTTTTGCAGCATCTCTGTCCTCCATGTGGGTATCTGGCAGCTCCTGTCCCCGCTGAACACGAGGCTGAGACAGCTGCCTCTCTGGCACCGGAGCTGACCTTGGTCTCCATGGAGACACGTGTCCTGGTGGAGCTCCCACCAAGGCTGTTCCGGGAAGTCTTTCCTTTTCCCTTTCAAGCCTTCTCTTTTCACAAAGACTTTCAAAACCCCGCGAGTAGGAGATGTCCGGCCACAAGCTGCGAGTGCAGTTCGTCTCTAGCTGGGGGGCCACCGCCACTTTCCCCCAGCCACTTGACAGGCATCCTAACTGCTAGCCCCACCCCAGACAGCAAATTGCCCTTTGCAACCAAGTGGGATTTAAAAGCAAATTTGAAGTGGGTGCTTCAGTAGCCCGCTCCTCTGGGGTTGGAACACAGAAATAGCAGCTCGCCTGCACAGTGTGGCCAGGATGGAATGCGCCTTGCTACTGGGGACAGCAGAGACACTTGTCTCCAGGCCCAGCACCCGTGGCTTTATGGCTGCATCCAGTTAGACGTGATATACCGGCACTCCTCCCGTTGCGTCCTATTCAGCAATGGGAGAGAGGACCAGAAGAGGTTTTCACATTGGTAAAAGCAGTGCTACCGAATTTCCCCCTTTTTCTTTTTAGTTACACAGAATAGAATTCATTTCCCGCAGAGCAGGGCCCTTTCCAGGCACTGGGCTGAGTCAGGCGGTGGAGATTCTGACCCTCGTTCTGTTCCAACACCCCGAGTGAGCCTCATGAATCACTTGCCTTCTCTGAGACCCCTTTTCTCATCAGTTAAAGGAGTGACTTGTCCAAGTGTGTTCTCAACCCATAATTCTGTCTCTTGGGTGTTTCTGAAAGGGACTAGCTCAGCTGGGTACAGAAGAGGGATACTGTGCATGTCGATTACTAACGGTAACTACCTTCGCTCAAGATGTTCTGTTTGTGTCTAATAACTTTTACCAGTAGGATTGCAAATTACTAATATTCACGCTAGAAAATTAGAAGAAAGAAATCCAAATACTGAAAAATCTCTCGCTTCTGCTCTGTAGCAATATGTGTTTTGAGGAAGTAAACGGATGGTAATTATTTGACGGGCATATGTTTTTGTGTGCAAATTTGTTTATTACTAACCTGGCATCGCCATGCCTCCTGCTTTCCAGCTGCCTTTCCCCCTCACCTGCATGGCACAGCCAGTCCCATCTACTCAGCGTGAGGAGTGTCACACGCCATTGCTGTGAGGAGACGTGTGCCTTCCCTGGATAGAGCGTGTCACTCGACTCCTCCTGTGGCTTGTTCCAGTACATTTCGGTATTTTTCTATTATAAACAATGCTGTGATGAAAATTCTTGGAGATAAATCTTTTTATACTTCCGTGATAATTTATCTTCTTAGGGTAAATTCTTAAAGGTGAAATTGCTGGGTCACAAAGGGAGCTTACAGTTTAAGGGCTTTTGTCTACTTATTGGCAAATTTCTCTTCTGCAACGTTTTACTCATGTCCATTTCCACTAGTATGATACGAGACTGACCATTTCCTTACAGTTTACCCAACTTGATTATTATTAAAATAATTTTGGCCCATTTTAGGATGAAAGTATTATACTATTGTTCTGAATTGCATTTCTTTAATTTCAGTTTTGAACAATAATGCGGGCATGGAAGGCTTTGAATCTCTTCTGGCTACAGACCGTGAATTCTCATCTGTAGTCTTATCATCATTAAGTTCTAAGTTGTTTACAGTGGTATTTTTGCTTTATTTCCTTAACTTAAAAATTATTTAGAATTCTTTCCAAATTCACCTTTTTTTGGTTCATTCAAAAAGTCTTTTAGCTTTGTTGCCTTGAGGTAGAGATTGTAGCCTATATAACACATAACCTCACTGGGTGTTGTGCCTGTTATGAAATTATAATGATCCTCTGTATTGCTTTCAATGCAATTTTCTCATATTCTTTATTGTTTATTACTCCTAGTCTTAATTCCCCTACATTGTTGTTTATATTTACTTGATGTTTCTTTGCTGATTTCTTAATTTTGAACCGTGCCCTCGTCATTTTGGTTTAGATGTATCTCCTCGGCACTGCACTCGTGTGTGGTCACTTTTTCACTCTAAACGTCTTTGTCATACTTGTGCTTTCTGGTTTTATGTATGTTTTAATGAGTGTTTGAGCGTTTTCTTTTTACATTTTGATATATACGATGCACTTTTATCTTGGAGAGATAATGTGTTTCTTCAGAGCAGTCGACATCAGGAATGTCTTTGTGCCTGTCCCTAAGATGAGACGTTTAGTACTTTCTTTCTAATAAATCCTTCAGTCAGTGAAGACACTGTCACTTCAGACCCTGGCTATTGACAGAGCTGTTGGTCAATATGTCCTTAATTAATGGTTGTATTGTTTCTACTACTTCTTAAGGACGAGGCCAATCTTGTGCTATACTTGTTACACTGTTTACTCTCACTTTTTGATACTCCGTTCACCTCATACTTGTAGTTTTAAATTCTATTCTGAGTGGATTGTCTTCAAAAAAATTTCTTTCATAACTCCTATAATTTCTTTGCTTTTCTGGCCAGGTCTTTTTGTCAGCCTTGAGTTTGAATATAACCTTTTGTAAGTAATATTCTTTGAAGTTTTAAAATTATTTATATCATAGTTAATGGTGACCTGATTTTTTTCATTTGTAGGGAATCTATGACCTCATTGCTAATGTGACATAGTTTATATATATATATGAAATCAACATAACTCCAAGGTTTGTAATAATTTTTCCATGATATTTAATGACCCATCTTGAGCTTGAGATTTGAATCTCCCCCTCGACGCAGGATGTGCTCAACCTTGAGTAGGTGCATTCTGCTTACTTCTGGAATTCTAAGTTGCGGCTCTGAGGCTTGCCTGCTCTTAGGTTTCATCTCATAATTCACATCTGCTTATTTTGTTCTCCTTCGTGGTTCTAATTCGTTGGTTAATTTTCTGAAGATTTCAATCTGTCCCTTCCTGCCTATATTGCAGCCTTTAATTTGAGATGCCTGTTTTATACATTTTATGTATTTTTTCCTGATTCTGGATCATGGCTCCAGGTCTGAGGGTAACAAGCTCTTTGAATTTTACTGATACCACAAGTTAGAGACATTCAAGTGTCCTGCACTTCTGGGCAGGAAACCTGCTCCATGGAAAGGCTGCAGGTGCATCGGGCTGGAGCCTGGGGGAGGTGGGGCTTCCAGGTGAGTCAGGGCCAAAGACATAGGTGATGGAGATGATGCTAAGGGTGGTGATGGAAGCGCATCTGTGAGGGGCACCCAGCTTCGCAGGGGGAATCTGGGAGGCATCTCAGGACTGTATCATAGGACGTGGTCTTGAAGGATGAGGAAGGGGTAGCAGTACAGGGGACGGTGCTTCAGGAATTAGAGGGCATGGAGGTTCACCAGCTGCTGGATCGTGTTCAGGAAAGAGGACAGAGTCTACTGAGGCTCAGCTTAGCGTCTGCAAGAGAAAATGAGGCCAAGCCAAGTGCAGAGAGAGCTGGTAGGACTTATACTCCATTCAGAAATCAGGACTCTGGTTCATAGGCAATGGGAAGTGATTGACGAGTGTAGTTACCAAGTTTGCATTTTAAAAAGACACATGTGGTGCAGCATCAGGCTGGATTAAAATGGGGAGAGCGAGAGACTTGGGCCCACAGACTTCTAAGGTGACTGCATGGTCCTGATGAGAAACAGCCCATGAGGCTGGGATTATGGGCGGAGAGAAAGGCGAGGCAACTTTTAAGGTGATGGCTGGCTCTGCCGGCCTTCCCATGTCTACTGAGAGGCTTACATTTTGATTTTAGGGACTTGGTCATCTCTACCCACACTGCTGGCTTTCAGCCCTCTTCATGTTTACACAGAAATAAAAAGCAGTAGAATTTATGACTATTGGTAGAAATGAAGAATTTGTATTTCTAGATTATACTGAGAAAAGAATGTATGGTTGACAAACAAGATGTTTTCCACGTGTAGAGTTTGTTTTCCTGGTATTACGTGGTGGTTTCCATTGGAATGGGTTCACCATATAAACATTAAATAACTATGGGTCATTTTTCAGCCAAAAGACACCTTTTCGTCATTTCTGAGGGAATGAGAATGTAGACCTTTTAAAGGGTGTTCCTATTTTGTACATAATGGTGAGGAGTTTGGTGTGAGTCCTGTGAATGTGCACAGATGTGATGGAGGGATGATGAAATCCATGTATCGTCTGCAGAAGAAGAGGTTTTCCCAACGCCTTCCTCATCTTACTTCCTGGCCACCCCATGCTTCCCGTCACTTAAGTCAGAAATCCTGGTGTCACCCTTGACTGTCCCCCTCACTCCCATACCCAGTCCATCAGCAAATCCTGCAGACTCTACCTTCGGATACATCCAGAATTTGCCTCTCACCTCCTGGTCCAGCCATCAGCATCTCTCCCCTGGGTTGTGGCCACGGCCTCCCCAGTTGTCCCCCTGCTGCCCTTGCACCTTTAGTACGTAGACGGGCCTGCTGTGGGCTCAGCCAGGTACTGTCACCTCCCGCGCAAAACCTTCCAGTGGCTCCCACCCCTCTTAGGGAGAAGCCTGCAGCCCGTACATGGTCGCCGATGCCCGAGGTTGGGCCACCGCCCACCGTGCTGCCCTCCCTCACACGGCCCAGCCCCCTGGCCTTTGCTGGCCGTGCACACTCTCGCTCAGGGAGCTGGTGTGGGCTCGTGTCTCTTGTTCCAGATGCCCCTCCTCCAGGCATCCTCGCGGGTCCCTCCTCGTGGGGGGCCTTCACTGGGCGCCTATTCTGAGGGTGGTCCTCCACACCCAGAGGTCTCCATCACATTCCCGAGTTTCCTCTGTCGCTATTTTCCCATTCTATGTGCCTTAGCTATTAGTGTTTTATTATTGACTTCTATTCATTAGAGTATAAGTTGCATAAGCGCAGAGAGCTTGCTCATCTTTTAAAACTTCTGTATCTTTAGCACTTGTAACAATGCCTCAGACGTATGAAGGATTCAGGGGACATTTCAGAAGGAATGGAAGACACTCGAGGTTTAGGAAGGAGCTTGTAGGTTGAAGGGCCTTTTCCCCAATGGCAGTGCTGGAGGGGCTGGACCCCGAGACTTCAAGCCACACGACTTTGTGCAGGTCCCTTCTCTCTGATTCTTGATTCGTTCAGGTGTGAAATGGGGATAAAAGCGTGTGTGTGAAACAAGCAGCTTCCCCCGAATGAGTGTGGGTTGTGGTCAACATTCCTGAGAGAGGATGGTGAGATGGGTGGGACCTGGTGGGGGTCACCCTGGGGCAGAGCAGAAGGTCCCTGGGTGGGAATCGTAGTTCAGCCCTGTATCGTCTTCATCCAGAGAGGACGCATCCCAAAGTCTCTTAGGAACTGGTGGTTTGATGAGCTGACTTCTGACAAGGCTGAGTGTCTGCTGTGGAGTCGTCCTCAATTTCTTCCCGCAGCGTCTGCAGTTTTTCCTCCCGTGGCTGTGGCTGAAGTTGTGAGCCTGGGCTGCCCTGGTGTTTCCGTGAAGCGGGGTCGGGGGCTGCACCTGGTTTCAGCTGCAGGGGCTCTGAACTGTGGCAAACGCTCTGATTAAATCACATTTTTCTTATCCGCAATCAGGAAACAGGAAGTGATTTGACACAGAACACTGCATCAATTATGATCAGATTGGGGGAAGTTTTCTTTGATAAGCATTTTCTGCCAGCCTGTGCATCTAGCATTGCAGGCAATGGCGGCAGAGGGACATCTCGCCCCCCAGGCCTGCTCCCGCCTGCTTTGCCTTGCAAATACTCTCCTTTCTGAGCTCTGGCCCCTGGGCTCTCTGCACAGTCACAAACCCAGGCTTCAGGAGGGGCCTCAACAGAAGCTGGTTGTTTGGCTGCACACAGGCAACATACACCCAATTTAAAAACCTGAATTCTATCTTTTGGATTGTGCTTTGTTTTGCTTTTTTAAAATGCAGCCTGGTCAGATGGTTTGTGAGTGAAGACAAGGCCCTTGGAGATGGATGGTGACAGATGTCCAAATAAAGAATCGGGACACGAAGCTATAGAGGTGGAGTCTCCTGAATGGGTGCCAGAGACCTGGGTTTGAATGCTGGCTTCTCCGTAACCCCGGTTCCCCAGGTTGCTAGAGAGCGGAGAGAGGTACTGGGCGAGTGACCAGTTTGTCACTAGGTACTGCAAGGACCGGGCAGTGGGGTCGGTGGGTCACGTTTCTTGTGATGCTGTTTCCAGTCTCCTCTCTCCACTACTCCTTCCAACTGAACAGACCTCAGGATGCTAACGCCTGGCTTTCCCTTTCCCACGGGGACCATTTGGTAAGGAAACTTTGCATTGCAAACTTTCCTTTTTTTCTTAGATTCTATGCACGGGAGAAAACACCACATGGTCCAGGTGTCTGTCAATAATAGAGTAGGTTACTGAAGTAAAATGAAAGGTAGGTACATTTGCAGCTTTCACACTGGATTCCAAAGGCTGAAAAAGGCAATTCTCTGTTTGCCTCTCGGGCAGGGGACTGACGTGTCTCAGGTTCACAAGTCAAAGCACCTTGTCCCCATCACAGGACACTCAGCCTCCCCCCACCTCCCCGATGGAGTCTTTGGCATCTTTCACTTGTTTATGCTGTGAACGTACTTTCATAATTTTTACTTTACCTGACCTTTAATTTACAAAAATGACTTCTATCATTACTGGTCTAAACTATGAAATTAACATAGGTATTCCGAAAAGCACCATTCGGGATGCTTTCTTCTTTGCTTCTCTTACATGTGCCATTTCATAAAGACCTCCCATGCCTCTCGCTCATCAGGAGAGGAGGACAAAGGAGACTTTCTGAAGCTAGGGCCGGGGCATCTTGGAAAGGGGGTAGATCTTTTGACAACTCCTTAAACAAAAACAGAAAGTGAAATCGGTTGATTTTCTTGCCCTGTTCTCATCCAAGAAATGTAACACCTCCAAATGTTATCCATAAAGTCATCCAATATTTGGAGTCTTTGCATGAAAAACAGAAGGGCGTCGCTGGGCCTCAGCGGCTCGTCTGGTGCATGTGTAAGCTTTCGGGAGCCAAATACGCCCTCCATGTTGAAGGTCCTTGGGGTTTAGGGGTAGCGCTAACGATGGCAGCCACGTCTCTCCCCACTCACCCGTGTGCTACTTTCACACTGTGCCACCATGACATACGGGCTTGAGAGCCTCTGGTTGCCAGAAAGAGTGGGCACAAAACTCTCAGGGGGCAGAGGGGGCTCTTACTAGCCCCCGTCTCACATCTTGGGCCATGATGGTGACCACAGAAAATGATATTTAAGTTATCTTCCCTTTGGCAACATCCAAAACAATTTTAATGATCTGTGCCCCCGTGTCGCCAGTGGCTTTTCCAAAAGGTGCTGCTGGGGGAGGGTGCCCAAGCAACCAGGGGGGCCAGGCTGGCAGTATGGCTCCTGGCATCTGTGGATCGACTAAGGCAGGGGAGAGAATTCCTGTCTGATTCTGAGACTGGGCGCTGGGAGGCTGGACAGAGAGGCATGAGGCTTTTAGGACCCAGGGCAGGGCAGCCTGGAACTTAGGGGCCTCTGCTGGTGGGCAGGGAGGAGGGTAATGACAGGCAGAGGCCACAGGAGCTCTTAGTGGACCTGGTGGACACAGCAGGGAGAGGCTCTGTCTCAAGAGTCAGGCAGACCTGGACTTGAAATGTAGCTCTTCAGCTTACTAACCTGCCACCTTCAGCAGCTACCTGGGCCCCAGTTTCTTCTGCTCTGAACGGGAGGTGCTAGTAGCTCTTTGGAGGACGGTTGTGATGGTGAAGATGAAATAACATATGTGAAGCATCCTATGTGATTTCTGGAGAAAGTAGGCATTAAAAAACTAGAAGTTACTTTATGCAATGTTTTCCATTAATAAACAAATTTTAATTTTATAGTTACATAAAACTTGTCTATTTTAGATATTCCCAGAATGTCCGGGAAATTGGGAGCTAGTCCCCCAGAAAGAGCACCCTAATTACCTGGACGACTTATTGACGTTGTACCCATGGAGGAACTTTCACATGGTGTCTCATATGCTTCCTGAGAGCTGGGGGGTTGAACTGTGTCCCCCAAAGCTGTGTTGAAGTTCTAAGCCTCCGTATTGAGAGTGGAAACTTATTTGGAAATAGGGCTGTTGGGTCATACCGGGGGAGGGAGGCCCCTAGTCTGATACCACTGGTGTCCTTAGAAAAAGAGGGGGGTTTGGACACAGACACGCACAGAGGGAGGTCCACGTGAGGACACAGGGAGAAGGCCCTGTGATGTTAGAGGCAGAGCCTGGCGTGATGAACCCAAACCAGGGAGCTGATGCCAGGGATGGTACCAGGGAGCCAATACCAGAGCTGATATCAGAGCTGATACCAGAGCTGATACCAGGGAGCTGATACCAGAGCCAATACCAGAGTTGATACCAGGGCCAATACCAGAGCTGGTACCAGGGCTGATATCAGAGCTGATACCAGGGCTGATACCAAGGCTGGTACCAGGGAGCCGATACTAGAGCCGATACCAGGACCGATACCAGAACCGATACCAGGGCTGATACCAGGGCCGATACCAAAGCCGATACCAGAGCTGATACCAGGGCTTCCTGGCCTTGGCCAGGAGCCGGAAACACACTGGGAGCAGATGCTCCTTCAGGGCTGAGATGCAGGGCCAGCCCTGCTGGAGCTGCATTTCCGGCTCTGGCCTCCAGAGCTGTGCGGTGGCCTCCGCTCCAGGGGCACAGCCATGTCTTACTGGGCTCTGTGGTTCTGAGCTTTTCCTCCACCCTGTGAAATATCAGAAGTTGGTGATTTAATGCCCACTTTAATTCATCCTTTTATCTTGTAGCTTCATGGAAAGATAGGGTTCCTACCATTGAATTTGGCTCAACCAGCCCTAAGTGATCACATTAGTTGTGCTTAATGCTCCCTAAGGCAGTGGAAGAGATAAACACGACGCTGACCTGGGTCTCTTCGCATACACACTCACATGCAAATCAAAGCCCTGCTTTCTTTGTTTCTTTGTTCCTGAACAAAGTTTCATGAATTTTCCAAGTAAATTTCTGATTGCAACAGCACTCTCAATAAACCATTCACTGTGCCCAGCATGTCCTGTTGCAGCTCAGCTCCGTGCTTGTCCTTCTGTGGTCTCCTCTATAGAGTGGGAGCTGGAAGCCTGAAAACGAGAGCCCCACATTGGTCTGCTCGTGGGGTTCTGGTTCTGTTCTCCCCTTGGAACGCAATGACAGGGAAGTTACGTACCAGCTGGTGAGTGTGCGGGCAGCAGGGGCAGATCAGCACTTCCAGGACGTGGACTCCATCCCAGGGGGAGCAGGGGCTTCCTGGCGTGGGTACCACCACCTTGTTCTTTCAGTTCTTCAAAAATGCCTGCAGACAACTCCCTCTGTTAAACCTCTCTCTGGGTGAACTATCTGGAGTGGCCTCTGAAGGTTTCTAAACTAATACAAGCCATTTAGTTAAATTCTCCTGTTCCCACGTACGACTGTATAACCTGGGGAGTCCTATAGGCTTTGCAGCAAAATCACACCATATATTCCTGGCTCTGTGACTCAAGGAAAATGACTGAGTATGTCTGACTCTGAGTTTCTTCTGTAAAATGAGGTTACAGATGGATAACGTGTGTGTGTGTGTGTGTGTGTGTGTGTGTGTGCATGCGTGTGTGTGTAGGGTTGTAGGTATCGTTAAAGAAGATACCGTAAATAGTGTCACTGCCACCACACTGACACGCAGAGACGATCAGCGTTTCTTCCCTGCCCAATGTCCTCTTCTTCCTTTGAATCATACATTTTCTCAACACGTCTGATCTCCAGCAGATGTTTGAAGTCAGTCCTGAGAACTTTTAGCCACAGGATCAAAACTCCTCAGGCAAGGCTTTTTGGTTGTGTTTTGTTTTCAGGAGGAAAATCTATGTTCCTGGGTGAGTCATTTTCTTAGTGACTATTCAGAAAATCAAGCGGGCTGGTCCTGGTCCACTGGTCATCTGAGAGTCCACGTGAAACATGCTCTGTGACACTTCATGGGGTTGTTAGTACGAGCAGGAAGGGGGCATTTATAAATTTGGAATCACTTAGCACCTTGCAGGGCAGATAGCAGACACCCAGCCAGTGTGTTTGAATTATTATTTGCTGACAATGGACAGATGTACCCAAAAGCAAGATGGACAAAGTGGTTCTGAAGAGAAAATGGAAAGGGAGCGAACAGGGGTGTCAATGGCTATCATAACCTTAGGTGGGCATAGCACTTTACAGTGTATAAAGTGATTTTTCCATTTTCCCATTTCGTGTTTGTGACAGGACTCTGAGGTAGGTGGGAAAAGGAAACTCAAGGTTTTTATTTTTATTTTTTGATGAAGAAAGTGAAACCCGAACAGATTGAATAATTTTCCTGTGGTCTCACAGCTAGTGATAATAAAGTTAGCCCGTGCTGAGAACTGACCATAGGCCGGGCACTCTTGAGCACTATATGTGCACCATGTTCTTTAATCATCAAATCAGCCTCCTGGGGCCTGTTATAGTCGTGTTCCCATTTACAGAGGAGGAAGCTGCTCAGGAGGGTAAGACGCTTTCTCAACAGGACACAGGAATAGGTGGAGTAGCTCAGGCAGCCCCGAGGACAAAGTCCGGGTTTGTGACGATGGTGCGATGCTGTCGGCTGCAGGGTCATCAGCTTGCTCACCGTGTTCGTGCATTGGGTCAGGTCTGCTCCCAGGGCAAGCTGTGCTCGCCACTAGTCTGTGTGGTTAAAAGCTCAGTCCCATGACCCAAGCAAGCTGAGGAGTTTTCTATTGAGTTATGTCTCATGAGAAGCTACTCCACTTGTGCAAACTCTATAAAAAATTTCAACCAGCAACAATCAACTAGGAAATAAAGTGGAAATTCATTCAAAACAGCAGCCATAGCTACAAATGATCAAAGAATTTACACTAAATGCCTAAGAACCTTATGAAATAATTTTAAAAATCTATTAAAGGACATGACATCAGATACGAACAAAGGCAAGATATATACCATATTCATGGATGAAGCAACTTGGCATTGTGAAGTCTGTTTCTCCCCAATAAATCTACCCTTGTAATGTTCTTCCAATAAAAATTCTAGTATGATTGTTTAAAAAAATCAAACCATTTTAAATTCATGGAACAATAAAAGTCCAGAATAAACAAGATATTTTGAAAAAGAAAAAAGAGGGGGGAATTAAACTATCAGATATTAAGACACACTAGAAAGAGGTAGTAAGGAAAATTTTGCATCTGGAGGGAGAACTGACTTATAGACAAAAGAGAAAATAGATTTCAGAAACGTGTTTAGAAATTTGGGAGCCCAGCGTGTGACAGCACGCACGAATGAGGAGAGGATGAGTGATCTGGTAATGGCACAGAGGTGACATAGTCTATGGAGAAAAGTATCCTTGGACAGCAGCCTCAGGCCGAACAAAGGTCATCTCTGGAAGGACTGAAGACCCAGATGGGACAGATACAGCTGTAAAGGCAACTGAGGAAAATGTGGGAGTGTGTTTATAATCTTGGGTGGGGAGGGAATTCTTAAACTGTACTTCAAAAGTACAACCCATCATGAAAAGGGATGGATCTGATGATTTACAATGTTGTATTTCTGTTCAATGGAAGATACTGCATGGTGAGGGGATGGGTGATGGATTAGAAGACACTGTCAACGTCTAAAACCGACAAGGGCTGGCCAACTAGAGTAGGTGGGATACTTCTTAAAATTAAGAAGGAAAAAAGGAGGAAACTCAAGAAAAATGTGCCAAGAAAATGAGTCTACGGTTCAGAAGAGAGGAAGCTGAATGCTGGGGAGGGGGGGTGATGAAGAAACACAACACTCATGGAATCAGAGAAGTGCCAGATTGAACTGCATCGCTCCTTCACTGTGTACCCATTGGACTTTCAACATCAATCCAATTGCTGGTAAAGGATGGATAGGAAAGGAAATCCATGTGCACAGGTGATGGGGTGAGAGTGGGCCTGGATTCCTGCTTTGACAACAGTCTGGAGGCACCTAGTGACGTTTAAACAGCGTCCAGTGCAGCGTAAACAGAATGTGTGGTGGCGAAGTCTGCATGGCTTGGCGGGGGGTAAACGCGGTGGAGACACGGGAGGGACCCCGGGCATCAGCCGTGGACTAGACCAGCCTGCAGCCGCATGGTGGTCACAGAACACTTGGAGTGAAGTACGTAGGAAGCAGAGCGAGTGCCCAGCCCAATGCCAGCCAGTCAATTAAAACATAAATAGGCAGGTTCTACTCTATATTCTTTCTGGGCTGTGCCCACCTGTGCCTGCCCAGCTTCAAGACTGAAGAGAGAGTCCGGAGTCAGCGACAGAGACATCAGTGGTTTAAAGGATGGGGGCTTACACGTCGGCAGCAGGGTCCTGGAGCGACGCCCCACTGTGTTCAGAGGACGGTGGGCAGGACGTGGCGGCAGCCTTCGCTCCCGGGGGCGGGGGCGGGGGCGGGGGCGGGGGAGACGACCAGTTACAGGGGAATGGCCGTCCGGTGGGCTCATCTGTTACCAGGGAAACCAGCAGAGGGGCACGCCCTTCACCACCCCTTTGGTAAGAACCGTCACCAGCTGGGGCCCGGGACAAGGATGCAGGGATGTCAGTCACGTGCGTAGGGTGTAGGTGAAGCAGGCACGGTTCAGTCGGGGTGTCCAGAGAGCAGGGGGACAGCCATCCGGAGCAGCCCGACCAGACAATTCTTCATGCACGGAAGACGGAAACCAAACACATGGAGTGGCTTCCAGGAGGTGGGCTGGGGCGGGGGAAGGACTGGATCATGGGCACAGGTGATGAGCTGGAAAAATGCAAAAACAGAATAAAACAAAGGCAGGGTGTTTGGCGTCCTGCTACGATGGCCGCTCTGCACACTGGATAGAAAAATTCCTGGAAAGTGCCTAGAACCGTGAGAGGCAAAGAGTGAAAGATGGATAACTGCGCCGTCAGCTGAGTATGGATTTGTGACCAAGAGGGAGTCCTGCTTCCTGTGGCCGACAGGCCAGCTGTGTCGGCCTGACATGCTGGGGTTTGAATGCAGGTGTGCTAGACTCCAAAATTCATTGCTTTCCCACTAAACCGGATACGTTCGATTATGATGCCAAAACAAGTGAAAGGACTTGGTGGTCTAGAGACGTGTGGCCCCTGGGTGGTAGCTCAGAGCAAGAGGCATGGGCAGGACCCTGACGGGCCTCCCGAGGTTAGACTAGGATTTTAAAGGCACAGAGGGGACAGGGTGACACGTTGGTGGGTGTGCTGTGTTGGAGGAGCCGGGAGGGAGCTGGAGGCCAGCGGGGAGCGGAGGGGTGGCCAGGTGTCTAACCCTGCTGTCGGCCAGGGCGGTGTCCAGCAGTGAAGCAGGGAAGCAGCTTTGGCAGCG
Source organism: Monodon monoceros (assembly GCF_005190385.1). NCBI lineage: Eukaryota > Metazoa > Chordata > Mammalia > Artiodactyla > Monodontidae > Monodon > Monodon monoceros. The sequence goes on from NW_021703775.1 coordinate 86,315,301, forward strand.
AGCAGCGGGTTACTTCTCCAGGTAAAGGGCGGTGGAAGGTAAAGGAGGGCCAGCCAGTCGGCCGGTTGCAGTGGGCGGGGGACACTCGGGCTGCGTGGAACACACATTCCATGGGTAGCATGTAGCGTCTGGGGATCAGTGCAACGCGGGGTTGAGGAAGCGGGAGAACTGATTTTGTTTGACTTCCTTTATTCCATAATCGGAAGTACCTTTTTCATCACCAAGTACTGAATGCTGGGAGTGAGAATGTAATCTACAGAGTGCTTGATGTGAAAAGAAGCATGCTGTGCACACATCACACTTTGTAGGAGCTGAGACGGACCGGAGAAGTCTTCCCTATTTTCGGGTTTTTCTAAAACAATTTAAAATCAGTGGTTTCTAATAATTCCTCCACGAAACCGCATACCCCACAGCTAGCAGTGGTGGGAGGGGCAGGGCGAGGCCAGGGGTGGGTCCTGGGACACGGGGTCACCTTGAACGCTGGTCAGCCACTGGGAGGTCGGGCTGGGGGTCACAAGGTCAAACACAGAGCTTATCACGGCGCTCGGCCTGGACAGGGCCTCCCCGCCGTCAGATGGCGGTTCTGCCAGCACTGGACCGTGTTAACTATGTGAGCAACCCGAAATCTGGGAGAGCAATAAACAGCTTGGGTTTGGGGAAGACCTCATCCAAAGAACTAACTCACGCGGAATCCCAACTCAGCTTACATGGAGGAAACTGACCTCCAACCCAACAGTATAAATTAGTTATGTATCATTTTATTTGCAACAGTGCTATTTCTTTGATACAATGCCTAGTATAAGCTCTCTTGCAAAAAATGCTGTCAATTCTTTGTCCTGTAGTGACTACGGAGCAGTTAAAATGGGCAGAAAGTCTGCGTTTCCATGTGGTAAAAAATACCCACTTAACTGGGCATGAACTGTGGGCTCCCTTTGACAGCCTGTGTTCTTGGATTGGGGCTGAGCCCCCGTGGCCCTGGAAAGCTGTACCTCCGCCAGTGGGTACCACAGGGGCACCTGGCCTGGACTGTCAAGGACGGGCAGGGTCCCATGGCATGAAATATGCATTCCTGGGGCAGCGACCATGTGCGAAACTCAGGGACAAAACGATCCAGGCAGCCTCTGACCTCACCTCCCCACACCTAGACCTTTTGCTCGAAAAGGAGAATGAGTCATTTTAACCCAAAACCTGTTGGCACTTTGTGTTAAAAAAGGGTGAGATGGGATCACGCTTGACAGGTGATTCTTGTTCTTCCTGAAAACGAGGCTGCCTGTCTGACGCAGCCGTGGTGAGAACATCTTGCCAAAGGAAATACTCACTCTGGCTAGAGTGGCTGGGAAACGTCTGCCCATCCTGGCAGTAAACCCAGCAAGCGAGAATCCCACTGGCCCGGACAGGCTGATCGACAGCCCACACCACTGGTCCCCTGGCCTGAGCCCAGCACAGGTCCTAACGGTGGCTTGTATGCCGTGCGGGTCCATAAATCTCTGCTGACTTGAGTGAAATGCGTGGGCCGGACTGGGATGTGCAGATGGAGGGCTATAGGATGCTGAGGTCCAGATGGCAAGGGTTCTGCTTCCAGATCAGTCAGTGGATCTGCAGAGAGTTCATCAGAGTGATGGTTCTAGAAAGGCACAGACATCTGCTCTGTGGGAATCAGCTAGGGCAGAGATCTGGTCATCCAGGCCCAGGGCGGGGGAGGTCAAGGAACATACACTATCTCAGTGTGGACACAGGTTTGACTTGCTGGGCTTTTATCCATTCTGGGGCTGTAGGGATTCGGGAGTCATGCGATTACAGGACAAAAGCCGGCTTTTCTGAGGGACCGGGTGGTGTGAGGGGCATTGCCCTTGGGGCCAGCTTGCCATCATACTCTGAGGGAAGGAATAATTCTCAGCAGCCGATGGAGCCCAACCACACAGCTCCTGCTGTGGACAAGGTACCCTGGGGGAAGGGCTTCCAGCCAGGGGGCTGCTCCCAGAGCGGATGCTGGGCTGGGGATGTGCCGGGCAAGGAAGAGAGAGGGGCAGCCTGGGACTCGGTCGTGCTGCCCCCGTTAGCTGAGTACCCCGTGCAGGTCACATACGTCATGGACTAGCTTCTCTCTCTGGTATTTGAAGGTTCTCATGAAAAGCAAGTGAAAACAATTGTGTCTGTGAAAGATGCACTTTGTAAACTAGCAAGTGTGACGAGGGTTCTAGGGCCCTTGGCCCTGAGCCCTCCCCTCAGGACCTGCCTCAGCTTGCTGCCCTCGGAGAACCTTCTGATGTCGGCTCTGCGGGAGGAGGATGGGCCTGAGTGGCAGGACCTTGGGAAGCGTTCAGCCGTAGTGAGGCTGCCTCTGCATCCTCCAGGGAGAGTGCTGTGCTCCCGGCTGCTTTACAGGGCGGCCTGGCCAGATGCCTCAGCCCTGGAGGTGGGCTGAGCTCCCGGGTCTCCGAGGCGCTCTGAGCGCAGCCCTGCTCCTGACACCCTTTTCCACCAGGATTCCCCACAGCTGCTCTGCTGGTGTTAACTCTTCTCCACACCCTTAAGTCTCTGCAGAGGCCCAGATTTATTGCCACCCGAGGCCCTGTGCAATGAATTTGGTTTGTGGGGACTCTGAGCTCATTTCCTCGTGCCTGGGAGCGCCCGACGTCCTGCTGGGGGCGCCTGTGGCCCCCGAGGTTCCAGGAACCCTGGGCAGCCTGGGGCAAACTGTGGACACGTCCCCCCAGCCCCCAAAGGTGGCCCAGTTGCCTCATTAACTCTGAAAACCCGGGCGAGGGCCATTTTAACTCAACACTTGTGCAAATATATGCAAATGATCATTCAAATGATTTAACGCGGAAAGGGTCAGACTCTTCCCAGAGTAAGTCGTGTTCTTAATGTGCTGTCTGAGTGATTTCATTAGGTTGCAGTGCTAAAGAGAAGTGTATTTGATGCTAACTTATACAAGTGCATGCACTGCGCCCACTCCTGCCTCTAGAGGCTGCCGGTGAGGTTCCTGGGAGATTCCCTTGGACCCACCACTGCCCGGACGGCTGTCCTCATCGCCAGGGGGAAGGGCTGGGGTGGGGAGGATGATTACCGAGGCAGGAGGGGAGGGGCTGCCAGAAAGCAATTCTAGCCTGGGGAGCTGGGTCTCCAGCGGGGTGGGCGGGCGGGCGGTGAGCCCAGGCTTCTATCGCCCGCCCCGGAGCTGGCTTGCAGCAGTTCTGGTGCCTGGAATATTAATCACCTCTCAACTTTTGAACTCCTTCTGGTAGGAAAAGAAACAAATAACACAGAGAAGCCAATTCCATACCCCGTGGAGTGGAGAGAGGCCTTCCATTTCTCTGCGGGGCGGGGCGGGGGTCGTGGCCAGGGGCGGCAGAGCTCCGGGCCCTGGGCGGTCCTGCATCTCCAGGGCTGCCCCTGGGGCCACCCGTGCCTCTGGGACTGTGCCCGCAGTGATGAAGTGGTTTCCCCCATCAGGAGAAGCTGCAACTTTTTATTTGATTTTCAAGGTTGTGAATAACCGTATTGCAAAGAGCTCAGGCCGTGTATTTATCCAGGATTCGAGTTTGGGGAAAGCCCCCTTGCAGGACAGAACCCTTTCTCATCCTCCCCTCGCCCAGAGCCAGGTGGCGAGAGGAGAGGAGAGGGGGCTGGGGGTCGGGAGGCTTGGAAGGAACCTCAAAGACCTCCCCCCTACCCCCCGCAGACTAGAGACCTTGGCCGTCTGTCTGTCTCGCTCCTCCATTAGCTGACCCAGCTCAGCTGGAGGTGCTCGACCTAGGCCTCCACCTGACCGTTTGTGCCGCCAGACCTCTGCTGGAGTCCCGCCCGTCTCCCCACTGAATCCCTGGCTAGTTCGGAGGTGGCCCCTTTCACCCACCGGTGTCAGCTGGGAGCAGGTCTCTTGCCGGGGGCCCGCCTGCCCCCCACAGCTGCTCTGTGCGTCAGCTGTCCTCTGAATCCACCCACTGCCTGCCCGGACCTGGGGTAAGTGCCGAGCAAATTACTGGCGGGACCAGAATCCCAGCCTGGCGCTGGTATGGCAAGCACAGTGTTACCCACCTGCCTGCCTTTGCTCGTGTGTGTCCTGTTGCCCTTCCCCACGGGCATGATATTGGACTTTGGGAAAGTTCCCGAGTCCCCGGGCTGGGTGGAAGCAAGCAGTTCTGCAAGCAGGGCCTGGAGTCCCCTGCTCTATGGAGCCGTCGCTGGGCCCTCAGTTTCGAGTTTAGCTCAAGCACTATCCTTTTATAATAAGGGTTTCCTGAATTTTTTCTTCCCATTTCCTGCCTGTCTCCTCTGTTTGTAATATCGGTTCATGTATTCCAGCTCATTCATTCAGCAGGTGTTTATTGAGGCCCTTTCAGGTCACAGAGATAGTTCTAGGCACTAAGAGGATAGGAGTGAACAAAACACACACACACACACACAAACACACACAAGTCACTGCCCTTATGGAGCCCACCTTCCACTGGAGGAAGACACAAGGTAGAACCAGTAAACCGCATACCACATTGGATGTTGATATGGATTAAGGCAGAGACTCCTCGGGGACGGGGATGGGGAGTATGTTTACAGTGACTTTAATAGAAGATGACATTTGAATAAGTCCCTAGAACAGGCAGATGAGTAAGTCACGCAGATGGACACCTGGAGAAAGGGTTCACAGCAGGTGCAAAGGTCCTGAGGCAGGAACATGCTTGGTACGTGTGAGGGGGACGTGGGAAGCCTGCAGAGAAAGGGTGAAAGGTGAGGTTGGAAGAGGGATGGGGGTGGTCACAGGGCCTCCCAGGACATTTAGGACTTTGGCTTTTACCTGAGTGGGATGGGAGCCTGTTTTGAACAGAGGGGTGACTTGATCTGACATCGTTCTATTTGACATGTGGTTTAGAGCGATTAATGCCAAAGTCCCAGAGGCTCAGTGAAAAGCATATACTGGCCCCCATGTCACAGTCTGGTGCCGGGCCTCCTGCAGGTGGTGGCGCAGGGACCCCGGCTGTATCTGGGCTGCAGGGCACCTGTGGCCTTGAGTCAGGGAGCAGAGAAGAGCGATGTCCATGGAGAAGGTGCAGCCCCAGCGCTCAGGCCAGGAGCCATTTCTGCTCTAGGGCTGCTGGCGAGAACGCCACAGCCCGACCTGACTGCAAGGGCCTGGGGGTCCCAGCCCCGCAAGAGACAGCAGGAGGCTGGAAGGGCATGGAGGTGGGAGGGGACACATCCTCCACGCGGTGAGTCCGCTGTGCCCCCCTCAGCCCCGCCGGGTGCTCGGGTGGGAGCAGCCTCTGTGCTGCTGAGGGGTTCTCTTGCACCAAACACGAAAAGGGTCGGATCCCTGAGCAAATTCTTGGCGTCTCAGTCCTTCTGGTTCCTTAGGGATTCTGGGAGGGGCATGCCTGCTCTAGTATGAGATTCTGTGATCAGATGGAAATAGGCAGACGCCGTTCGGGGTGATGAAGGGAGGCTTCCCATGAATGGGGGTGGTGACCACCTGACTGATGTCAGAATTATAGAAACTTTGGGGACCCTTGGGCCCCACTGCTCTCTTCCTGCGCCAGCTCATCTTCAGGGGCTTTGGGGCGAGGGGCTCTCTCCCCTGCTCCTGGGGACCCGCTGCAGCTCCATTCATTTTAACCTCCAGACCGTGCTCGGCCTGCAGGGTGCAGCCAGTTGTGCCGGGCGGGGGCTGCTTGAAACACCTCCGCGGGTTGAGGTCCCGCCTCTGAGGGCCACCGGTCGGTGCCAGTCAACGTGACTGGGCCGTGGGAGGGACAGACGTTTGGTCAAACACCATTTCTGGGTGTGTCTGGAGGATTCCAGCTGCCAGACTGGGGCAGGGAGGTTGCAACCAGGAGAGGAGGACCAGAGGCAGGTGGTGGTGATGGCTCAGAGGAGGGAGCTCACGCCCTCACCCCGCTGCAGGCCTGCAGCCTGGTCTTCCGTCTCCCGAGAGGGCCTGGGCTTCCATCCGTCTTCCCTTCCCACAGGCCGGCCTCCCTAAGCTTGCCAAACACCCTTGTCTCTGTGGCGAGGGCCTCTCCTGGGCCTGCTTGACGCTGCAGACATCTGTGCCTTGGCTGCATTTCTTAGGGGTCAAACCCTTGCTCCCTTGGAGGGAAAGGCTTACGAACTTATGGACAAATCAGAGTAAGGGCGAGGCTGCAGGACAGCTGCGCCGGAAAAGCAATGCTCGTGTGCTGCTTCTTCAGACTTTAATTTCACTTTCCGGTCACCTAACCAGTACACCCTCATTGGAACACGACTATTCCAGAAACATAAAAAGAAGGCAGGTAAAAAACAACCATCCTCAGGCTTCCCTGGTGGCGCAGTGGTTGAGAGTCCGTCTGCCGATGTAGGGGACACGGGTTCGTGCCCCGGTCTGGGAAGATCCCACATGCCGCGGAGCTGCTGGGCCCGTGAGCCACGGCCGCTGAGCCTGCGCGTCCGGAGCCTGTGCTCCTCAACGGGAGAGGCCACAACAGTGAGAGGCCCACGTACCACAAAAAAACAAACAAACAAACAAAAAAAACCCCATAGATCTTCCAGAAGCATCTAAGAGGTCATTAGGGAAAATTTGTTTCCATACGCATTTATTAACATTGGCAATCAACGATTAAAAATATAGATTTTTGTCTTAGTACGATTTCTGTATCAATGGAGGGACATTTTCTGTGTATGTTAAGCATGTGTGTCCCTCTTGCATGATGGGCACGTTTCCACAGCTGGTAGTGGAGGAAACGTGACATTTGGTGGCACCTCCAGGTCCTGGGGCCGATACTAACACTGCGTGCTGACGTTGCTGAGCGCTGGCTGTGAGCCAGATCTGCCGGATGCCCCTCCAGGCCGTGTCCCTGCACAAGGTCCATGACAGGTCCTGACTCCATGCCTTCTTGGTGATGCAGGAGGAACACGCCCCTCGGGGAGCTGAGACCACTGAAGGCCCCCCGAAGCACTCTGATCCTAACAAAGGCGAGGGGTCGGTGATGATCCCACAGGGCTGTGCCTCCTGGTTTCACTATGTTCAACCCCTCGTCATCCTTATGCCTAGAATCATAGACGTGGCAGAGCACCTGCCTGTTTCCAGAAAGCTCTGGGGAGATGGGTGAACGTGGGCAATTCTGTTCAGTTTAAGAGATCCTCTGGGTCCTCCTCAGGTCGGGGCTCTGTCCGCACAAGCAGGAGTGGTGGGAACACACCTAGGACTGGACATCAGGAGAACAGAACCCCCTCTGGGGTCTCAGGCAGGAAAGGCTGACACACAGGGGGATTCGGTATTTACAGACCTGTGGGGAGTTCTTGGGAGTGAGGCCAGGAAGGCCACCGGAAGCTCTCAGGACACCTGGACGTGTGTGAATTAATGGAAGACTTTTAGGAGATGAATAGGCTGTGGGATTCGCAGGGAAGCCGCCACCAATACCTGGTGACCTAGGGCCCCGGGTGGGTGCGTGGAAGCCACTAGAAAAATCTGACCTCTGTCAGCTGACGCTCTGATATATGTCTGTCCACCATGGCTGCTAGAGAAAATACTGCTTCTCCTTTTCTGTCTCCCAAATTCCATTTGCATGCCTCTCACTGGATCCCGGTTTGTAAGGGAGTCTGGGAAGATGGGAGGGTCATACGAATATCAGTGGACAACCGACAGCGCAGTTTTGGAAGCGCGAGCTGCTTCCAGTCAAATGTAGGTGCAAAGAGAGACATGTGCACGGAGGCACCCAGCACAGAAGACCCCGAGCGAGGTTGGAGCCGTGTGCGTGGACTCCCAGGCAGAGGGACCTGCGCGGGCAGACAGGTGAAGGTCGGGTTTGGTTTTTCCTGGCGCTCTCTCTAGTTTCAGTGGGGAAGCTGGCTTTACGTGGGAATAGACTGGAATCATGGAAACCAGCAGAAGATGGTGAAGACCAGCCTTGGATGCTGGCCTGGAGAGGGCATGCACTTCACAAGCACTTGGGCGTGAACTCCCAGGACACAGCCTTCAAGCTGACTGGGTTGGTGGAGGTGGGGTGATAAAGGGAGGTGCTGTCGTGGACCCTTTGGCTTCTGGTTTGAATGAGTCAGTGCTGGTACCAGCAGCTTAAACAAGGGTAAAAATTACAGGGACTTATGTTTGGGACTGTTGGTCTTTGGGTGTCTGTGGGGCATTCAAGTGACTTGGCAGTTGAGCCTGGCAGTGTGTCTCGAGTTCGGGGTGGGGAGCAGGACCCCAGCTGCTGAGCGGGTTGTCTTCTGGGGGTATGTGGGGGTGAGAGCAGTGAGGTCAGCCAGGGAGAGCTTGTAGAGGGAGGTACACCTGGTTCAGAATTCACCGAGTAGCAGAGCTTAGAAACGAGGTGACTTTCTTTTTTTTTTTTTCTGCGGTATGCGGACCTCTCACTGCTGTGGCCTCTCCCGTTGTGGAGCACAGGCTCCGGACGCGCAGGCTCAGCGGCCATGGCCCACGGGCCCAGCCGCTCCGCGGCATGTGGGATCTTCCCGGACCGGGGCACGAACCCGTGTCCCCTGCATCGGCAGGCGGACTCTCAACCACTGCGCCACCAGGGAAGCCCACGAGGTGACTTTCTATCCACCAGAATTTTGTAGGGATAGCCCGTTGCTTCCTACAGCTGGGCAATTTACAAAGCACGATCACGTGTTCTGCCCACCACTGGCCCACAAAGACTTCTGTTTTATGGGTGAGGAAACTAGAGCCCAGAGACTCTGGGTCAGAAGCCAGTGAACAGCCGGCTCAGGGCTGTAACCCGGTCCTCCTCTGCTTTCTCTCCTCTTTCTTCTTAAACATGTCACAGCCCCCCGTCCACAGTTAGGGTTTAAAGTGGTCAAATGTCGAATGACCCCCAGAATTTCTGCACAATTGCTTCACAAAATAGTGAGAACAACACAGGAATTGTTTCCCACTTATTAAAGATAAAAGTACCTAGAGCTTTATTGGTGTTCAAGGAAATTGAATGTGCCAATAGGTAATTACAGCACCGTTAGCAATAGCATGAATTATAAGTTCAAAATAATTGGAAGTTGGCTTTTGCATGCGAAAGTGGAAAATGTTGAGAATTATTACGGCTGGGTCTGCACGCAAAGGAAGTTCTTGCAGTTTTCAAAGTCGTCGCAGCTGTGGTCCAGAGAGCGCAGTGGCATGCTAGAAGGAAAGTTGAAATCAAGTAAGAGTTTGAGGGTCTCAGGGTCGGTCCCTGGCTTCCTCCCTCCCTGTTGTCGGTCTTCACCCTTTCAGTCTTAAATTGCAGTAGCGACTTGGTTGAAATTCCCATCAACCTTTTAGGAATGTCTGACAAAATCATATTATAGACTCTGCCCTGTGGCCAGAGTGTCGGATGGAGTCACAAAAGCATACGCTGCAAGGAGCGGCCATAAGGTCCACCCCGTCCAACATTGCGTTTCTGGGGCCGGCGCCGGGAGGCGGGGATGGAAGGTGTGATTGTCACCCAGTCGTTCAGGCAGCGTGAGGACCGGGTATCGTGCACTGAGCCTGTGCCCTGAGTTCCCAGGGCTAAGCTGAGGGGAGGCGAGGCAAGAGCATCTCTCCTGAGACAGGCGTGGCTCAGTGCGCTCAGCTGTTGTTCCAGTGGTTTTATGACCACTCTGGAGGGTGTTCGCAGGCCTGTATTGCAGGTCAGAGCCCAGGACTGGGTGCGGGGGGAAGGCCTCGCTTGCGACCACGTGAGTGTCCAACGATGGCTCAGGGCGGTCAGCCACCAAAGCCCGGGATCCTTCTATTCCTCGTGTACCTGGCGACTGTCCCCAGGCCTCCATCATGTCCCCTCCACACCTGACCATCCACAGACCGAGCCCGAGGGCTGTGAGACCACATCCACTCAGTCTTCCTCAGTCCTCACGGGATGACGGCTTCCTCTTGGAACCCATTTATCTATTCTCTTTCTGCAAAACTTTCCCCTTTCCAAACACCCATTCCTAGATCTATTTTAAATAATCTATTTTCTAAAGTTCCTTATCTTACAAAACTTTATTTTACTCTTTGTTTATCATATGGTCTCAATTTATATTTAACCCATTTATTCATCCATTTATTCATTCTTTATTTCATTTATCCAGTATTTCACTGACTAAATATTCTTTGGGTCCTATTATGTGTGAAGTGCTGGGAACACAAAATGCGGTGGCCCAGCCTGTGGCCTTTGGGCCATTTTGTGGCTGGGAAGACCCACGTTACAGAGAGATTGCAGCAAGTGTGGTAATGACACTTAGGAGGCTCTGGGCGGCAGGAGGGTGGGTTCCGCTCCGTGTTTAGGGGGAGGATCAGGAGGGAAGGCGGCGAAAACTGTGGGGCTAAAGGCATCGAAATAAGAAAGAGAAGATGAGGGGCTGCCCTGGGCCCACGCAGGTGGCCCTGGAGAGAGTCCTCTACGTCGAGAAGGCAGGGGTCCTGGAAACCCATGATGCTATGGAACTGTTTCTTTTCTGTGTAACTGGAGCATGTGTGTGCGTGTGTGTGCCTGTGTGTGTGTGAGTGTGTATGCGTGTGTGTCCATAGGGATGTAGGAGATTAGAACGGCCTCTGTTGTAGCCACACAGCCGGACACGAGCACTGCCCCGAGCAGTGGCTGGTGCTTGCCCCACCTTTCGCCGTCTGCACCCACGCTCTATGTGGGCAGGACGGCTTTGCCCAGGGGCCTGTATGTGGGAGCAGCCGGATCCCGGCTCCAGGCCACAGCTTCAGAACACCGAGTTTCCATGTCCTCTCCTGCCACGAGAAGAGGAAGCACAGCCAGAAAAAGTGCCACGAACGGGGGCTGGGGCGGGGTGGCTTAGGACAGCAGAAATGTATCTCCTCGCAGCGCTGGAGGCCGCGCCCTCCCCCCGTGGGGAGAGTCCTTCCCGCCCGCTCCAGCTTCTGGAGGCCCTGGGCGTCCCTCGGGCTCTGGTCTCTTCGCTCTGTGTCTGTGTCCTCACGTGGAATCTCCTTCCTGTGTGTCTGCTCTTCTCTTAAGGACCCAGTCGTAGGGGATCAGGGCCGCCCCAGGGATCGTCCACAAAGACCCTACTTCCCACAAGGTCAGGTATGCAGGCACGGGGGTTAGGACTTCGACGTGTCCTTTGCCGGGGGGCGGGGCACGGGACACGAGACACAATTCCCCCCAGAACAGCTGCCTCCCCCCAGCCCCGGTTCAGGCAGGAGGACGATGATGGAGCAGGGGCCCAGCTGACGCGCAGACCCGCAGCCTGGAGCAGAGAGCGTGGCAGCGGGTAACCGACGCGCTTCCTCCCGGGAGCACAGTGTTCAGGGCGGGGTCCCTCGCCCTTCCTCTCCTGCGGACCTCAGGGTCCTCTCCGCCCCATTGTACGGTCCCTTCATCCAGTCTCCCCACTCCGTCCCCTTCTTCCACCCCCTGAAACCCCGCCTGGTCCGTCCCCACTGGGGGCCCGCCTCTGCCCAGTGCCAGGTCAGGGCCGCTTCCGCGACCTCGGAGCAGTTACTCTGTCTCCCTCTCAGCGTGGGTCCTGACCCAGCGACGCCCAAGTTGCTCTCTAGTTCTTTCCTGAGTATGCACCTTGCTTCATGGGCCTTCCGCCTGGTCAGTGGCCAGCACGGCCCTGGAGCGGCCCAGACACGGCTTCCAGGAGGGACGCCTGGACCAGGACATAGGCCTCCTTCGGGGTTTGCTGTCCTCAGGGAGGACGTCCATCCTTTCAGCTCCTCCCTCCTCGTCCTGCTCTGTTACTGCCCCCTCCTGCACTGTCCCCCGTCCACACAGCCGCCCCCCCCCCTCACTCCCTGCTCAGTCCCCCTCCCGCCCGGGATGCCGGTCTCTGCTTTGACCAGCTGGGGTCCCGCTCAGTCCTCCAGGGGCGCCTCCAGGGAGCTCCGTGCATGGCCAGGGCCCTGAGGATACGGAGTCTGTCAGGGCAGTGGGGGGACGTGGGGGACACCGGCTGGGACCCAGGAGAGAGCCATCCCTCAGGGCCTCGGATGCCAGGTTTGGGGACCTTTCTGTTTTGTGTCAGCCTGGGGTGTCACTGAAGGAACGACAGCAGAGGAAGGACAATCAGGTCTGTGTTTAAAAATAATTCTCTCGGTAGATTAGCAGGTCGACCAAAGGTGAGACCAGCCAGTCGGGAGGCTGCCCCTATTGACGTGAGAAATGACCCCAAAGTGAGCTGTGGGCACCTCAGCCCCTGAGGTCCGGTCACAGATGGGGCTGGGGTCAGGGAAGTGGGTCCATGACCCGATATACACAGTGGTCCCGACCACACCCCGCTGTGGATAGCGGGCCTGGGGGGCCCTTACAGGTGAAGGCGCAGACCGGGGGCCTGCCCGTGGGGCGCGACTCTGCGGAGGGAGCTGCCCCTTTAACTGTGCCCTCCCCGGATAGCGATGGCAATCTGCCGGCTCAGAAGGAGAGTCTCATTAGCAGCTCTTTAAAATGCAGGCCCCTGCGGGCATTGCACAGTGGATGGAGCAGGCATTTAGGCGGCAGAGTGACAGGAGACCCCGGGGGCAGGCGCGGGGGGAGCCCCAGGGGCCAAGGCTCATCCCCGTCATGCCGCCTTCACGGTTCTGGGCCAGAGGCCGGTCACGTCCCCCGCAAGACCGCGCTGTGCTGTGTGGCTCTGTGCGCAGCAGACACCCGGCAACGGTGACCTCAGAAGCCAGGGGCCGTGCTGACGGGTGCAGCGAGGACCCCATGGGGTAGGGGCGCCCACAGCTGGTGCGCGAGGCCAGGAGCGCGAAGGAGTGACACAGGCTGCGCCTGGGGTGCGGGCAGGACGCCGTCCTCGGCGGGAGCAAAGGCGTGCAGGACAAGGCGCGGCCAGTGACAGGCTCGCCACCCTCCGCCTGGTGGCGAGGGTCACGAAGGCCCTCAGGCCCGTTCTGAGCTGGAGCCCTTGGAGGGTCGGCCTCGCGGGCTGGGTCTCCTCTCGCATCCCAGGAGGGATGCTGGGCTGCTTCAGGAGAGCCGCGTGCCCCAGGCCACGCGGGCTGCAGCCGGACCCCCGATCTGGCCCTGAGGTGTCCCTCCGTGCCGGGCGGTGAGACCCCGGCAGGCCCAGGCTCCCGGCTCGCCTGTCGTGTTCTGGTGGCTTCCCCACCTGAGGAGGGCCGGCCGGGCGACTCAGCACCCTCAGGCTCTGACAGGCGAGACCCCACATCCCACTTCTGTGCAGGATGCTCGTCCCTCCGACAGTGACGTTACTTTTGCCTCACAAATGTCACACAGGGAAATAGGATGAACAATCCAGTAGACACTTACCGACAAAGGACCCTCTGTCCTCAGCAGGCCCAGGAGGGGTGGGAGGGATGTGAGGACCTACGGGGCTGGTGGGAACGCCCCTGGCAGGACCCGGGCTCCCTCCACTGCCACCTCTGCGGCGGCCCTGAGCCGAGCTCCCAGCCGGCCAGCGGGAGGGGCGTGGCAGTTGGGGGCAGGGAGAGGCCTTGGTCTTGGTGATTGGAGACGGAGTCCTCCTCTCACCTGAGGCCTGTGCTCTGGGCACGTGGGAGGCACCAGGTGCCTGCAGACAGCACGAGTTCAGGGCCAGAGCTGCAGGTGCGTGGGCGTGTGAGGGTACACCTGTCAGGTGTGCATGGCGGGCCTGCTGAAGCAGTCCTGACTTCTATCTGTTGCTCCAGAAGTGCTACTCATGGCAGCCGGTCCTTCTGTTCACTCTCCAAAGCATCCCGATTTGAGACAGAAATTAAATGATCAGCTCTTCAGGGCGAGTGGAGACACAGGGGGCTGGTAAAGTCCCGGGCGTGATCCTAAAGGCCCTGGGGGTTCTCCTGGCAGCTAGATGGGGCCTGGCTGGAGTTTGAAGCAGGTAAATAAAATTTTAAAAAGAAAAGGGAGAGAGAGAGGAAAGAGGAGATACTGACGGGTACGCGTCCTTAAGGCATCCGCCCACGCTCGCAGCAGGTGCAGCGCCCAGAGTGAGCCTGACCTGCCCTGGCCCCTGGGTAACGATGGCGCGCCAGTGCCCGTTCATTGACTGCACCAAACGCACCGTCTGGTGGGAGCTTGAGAAGGGGGAGCCCGCACATGTGGAGGAGGGGCTATGGGCACTCGCCGTACTTGCCCCTCGATTTTGCTGTGAACCTAAAACTGCTCGAAAAGGTAAAGTCTTTAAAAAGTAAGCAAGCGTTTGGGAAAGACCTTCTGGGCGCTGTGCTGGAGGACGCTTCGAGGGCCCTGCAGGTCCCAGGTGGGTGCTGGGAGGGCCTGGTGGGGGTCATGCCTGCGGGCGTCCCAGGCTCAGTGATGCGCCCTGGGCAGGGGTCCGGGCCTGGTGGTTGGTCAGGACGCTGGTCTGTTCTGGGCAGGTGCTATAGTGTCCTTTAGGGTGCTCTTTGGAGGAGGGAAGCAGACAGCCCGGGAGCGCTCCTGCCCTGGGCTGTGACCCGAGTGACGTCCCCTGGGTCCCAGACACAAGCCGCCACAGGTGCCCTTCCTGGCTCCCCTCTCAGGACCCCCTGCCCTCGGGGCCCCTCCTCCCCCGGGTTCTGCCCCTTCCAGCTCCCCCCATCCCTCTCCGCCCTCCTCCCCCCGCTGCGCCCCCGGGGCTCTGGCCCGGAGGCAACATCTGCCGCTCCGTCCGCTCGGGACCCGCTTCTGTCTCAGCAGCTGTGACCTCTTATCTGTCTTCCTCCTGCCCGTCCTCCTCCCGGGTTTCCTGTCAGCTCTGAGCCCCAGGCCCACAGGACAGGGGAAGGAAGACGAGTGGGGCAGCTGTTGGCAGTGGGGAAGGCGGGGCGAGGGGCTTCGGCGCTGACGCCGCAGAGGAGCCAGGGGGCTCCCGGATCCGGCTCCTCTAACCAAGGGCCGGGCCCTGGGTGCGCTCGTGAGCACACGGGTGTGGCGTGCATGGGGCACGTGTGTGCCTGGTGACTGTGCTGTGGGGCCTATGTGGTATGTGAGGCATGCACCTACACCTGTGAGGCTGGGGTGCGGTGGGGTGTGTCCGTGCATGTACTGTACTGCGGCCCACGCGTGCTCGAGTGACCCTGCTGGGTGGGGCGGCCCTGTGTGAACCTGCCTGTCTACACAGCGGGGCTCCCGGCACCGGCCTGGTGGAGGTGTCCCCAGCCCAGGGCCTGGGGCAACTCCCAGGGACGAGGGCCTGACCAGCTCACCTGTTCCACGTAAAGCACAGGCTGTGCTGTCCCCCAGCTGCCTGGGGCTTCGGTATCCACACGGGGCAAGGTCCCTCCTGGTGGGTAGGCCCTTCTCTGGGGGCTTCTCAGTGACACTTAAGGCTGGATGCTGAATGTGGCCAGGAGGGAGGGTGCTCTGGGCTCCTCCAGGATGTCCCACCTTCCGGGCCGGTAAGATAACAACCTGCCAGGCGCTTCCGGGGGCAGGGGCTTCCTCTCTCCCAAGCAGGGTTGCGGGCGCTCACACTGCATCACAGCCCGCCTTTCTCCCGGGCCGTGAACTGTTGGGCAGGTAGAATTTCCAAACAGGCACGGGGATTGGGGAGCAGTCCCGCTGGTCTTACTGCCGGTTCAGGGGTGATGGCCGAGCAGCGGGCTTGCGGTGGGCCGGGGACCGGCTTTAAGTGCGTCCAGGGGATGCCCCGCTCTGCTCCCAGAATCTCCCCTCAAATCAGTCCTGGGGTCCTGTGCTGGACGAAGAGAAGGGCTCTGGGAAATACCAGTGCAACCTCTGTCCCCTGGAAGAAGAAATCTCGGAGTGAAAATAGCTCAGGGGAAGGCCTCCCCCTCTTACATTTTCTTCTCGATTTCGTCAGCACTGTTTGTGTTTCTCTGGGTGGGGCTCATGTGTCCTCTGTGTGAATCCTTCATTTTTTGGCTGCTTTGGGTCTTTGTTGTGGCATGCGGGCTCTTCTTGCAACGCCGGGCTTCTCTCTAGTTGTGGCTGTGGGCTTTCTCTTCTCTAGTTGTGGTGCGCAGTCTCCAGAACGTGTGGGCTCTGTAGTTGTGGCGCGCGGGCTTAGTTGCCCCGAGGCACGTGGGATCTTAGTTCCCCCACCAGAGATTGAACCCGAGTCCCTGCATTGGAAGGTGGATTCTTTACCACTGGACCACCATGGAAGTCCCCCACCCCGGGTGAACCCTTGATGTTCACACGCCCCCGAGGACTCTGCCACTAGGCTCAGTTCTACTTGTGACTGGACTTATTTTGGAACGCAGGTGAGCAGTCTGTCAGCATCGCCCGTTTCTTCTAACTTGAGGCTCCTACCGTAGGGCCATAGAGGGAAATAGAATATTCTCTCATGGAGGAGCCAATCCTTAAAGCAGGACCTGCCGCCTGATGGCTGGGGAGAGACCCCCTGGGCTCAAACCCCTCCTGGGTGTGGGAACCTGGGACCTCTCCATGCCTAGGCGCCCTTCTCTGCAGGACGGGTGTAAGGTCTCACCTCCTTGTGCTGCTGTGAGGGTGAAGTGCCCTGGTGAAGGCCACGTGCCTGGCACAGGACGGGCATGGAGACAGGATGGCCCGCACAGTACCCAGACCTTGCAGCCCTCCTCGGGGCACTGGGTCCATGAGTGTCTCCCCAACAGATATCCAGAGAGGGGGGCCTCCAGAGGGTGTGAGGTTCCTTCTGAGGGGACCACCGGGGACTTGAGCTAAGGAACCACCTGCCCGCTTCCACGCTGCTGCATGTCCTCCTCGGGACCCTGATAATAAAAATGGTAGGGGCAGCAGTGACCCCGAGGTCAGTGCCTGGCTGAGTGCCTCTTGTGGGAGCCAGCAGGATCTCACGTCCCCAGGGTGGCTCCGGAGAGCACGTGCGGGGCTGAAGTGTGTGGGCAGGGACGGGGGCAGCGGAGGGGAAGGGGTGCGGGCAGGGTGGTTCCCGCCCTGCCCTCCCAGGGGATGCACCATGTCCTGAATCCCACCACCCACCCCTGGGCTGACGGCCACGCGCCCTGGCTTTCACGGGACATGTTCTGATTCAAAACGCCCGGCTTTGTAAACACCTTCCTGGGAGA
The DNA here is from genome assembly GCF_005190385.1 of Monodon monoceros. Taxonomy (NCBI): domain Eukaryota; kingdom Metazoa; phylum Chordata; class Mammalia; order Artiodactyla; family Monodontidae; genus Monodon; species Monodon monoceros. Next base: position 86,332,198 of record NW_021703775.1, read on the forward strand.
CAAGCTTGAGTGTTTGAAGTTATGAAGTGAAACTCGCCACGTCAGCTTATGATATAAAGGAAGCTTCGCGTGGAGACGGCGTTTGGTTTTAAGATCTTACCTAGCTCAGTGTGTTCTGCTCTTTCTTTCTTTCTTTTCTTTTTCGTTAATGGCTCAGCGTCATCCTGGGGAATCGCTTTTGAGTCAGTCTCTCCTCGGCTTCTTTTTCTTCCCTCCCGGGTTCTGCGCAGGGGGTGGGGGCTGAGCCAGGGGAGGAGGCTGGAGGGTGAAGAGTCATCTGTGTGCCTGGCACGGCCAGGGCCCTGTGCTGTGGAAGGAGGAAAAGTAAGCAGCCGCCCCCCACTGAAACCCTGGCGTGCTGTCCAGTCCTCTCAGAAGCCTCTTCCACGGCGGGCTGGGGAGGGGACACTTCCCAACTTCCCAGAGGCCCGCACCTGCGCTACACACGGGGTCGCTCAGGGCTTCACCACAGCGGGTAAGGAGGGAAACTCTCATCACACTTGGAGACCGCAGCCTTGGGCTGAGACTGACTCGCCCCTGGGCTGGCTGGCCATCTGGCCGGACCGCAGGCATCCCGCTGGGCCTGGTCTGGGCAGGGAGGAGAGCTTGCGAGCCAGGCTCTGGCCATCCTGTGGTGACAAGGACGCACGTCCAGAGAAAACTCTGGGAGCTCTGTTCCGTCTCCAGCCACTCACTTCCTGCAATCATCTTTGATCTGGGAGAGGCCATGGAGACCATCGGATCTGCCCCTCATTTTACTGTCTGATGGGAGCCCATCCCACACCTGGACGCATGGAGGACCGCACCACACCTGGGTCAGCCGGGTACCGGCAGGAGGTCCTCCTCTGTTCCTCACTTCTTTCTTCACTGACGGGAGACCCCAGGCAGATACTCTCTGGGCCTGTGTGATCATCTTTAAAATGATGGAAATAACACTTCTTTTTGAGAATCTTTGCTGTGGATCAAGTGGGATGTGATTGGCTCTGTAGGTTACAAAGTCTCCTGTGATGGAGGAGGCCAGCGCTGGTCCCCACTTCTCAGCTGGCGGAGTGCTGGGCCCCTGAGACAGCCCTTACTCTGTGCCTAGAATTCCTGATCTCAGACAAGCCTTGCCCCTCATTCCACCCCCTCTGTTTCTCACACACACACGGGGCTCTCTCAGCAAGGTGAGAGAGGGCCAGTCCCTAAATCACGCTGAGCACAGGGAAAGCCCTGTCCCTGTCCGGCTTTGGGAGTTGGGCGAATCCTTTGACTTCCCTAGGATTGGGTGTCCCAACAGCAAATAAGGAAAGGAGTGAGCTGCGGTTTGCATCGGTGAGGGTTCCGGCAGCAAACACGAGGTGTCGCAAAGCAGCCACCTGATGGAGTGTGCTGTCCTGGAAGGTGGGCTGTGGGTGGGACCTTCACCACCCAAGTCTGAGGGCGTGGTTACACCCAGAGAGCTGGCAGCCCTGGGTGCTGGTGTTTGCTGGGACCTGTGCCTTTGGCCTGAGCCTGGGCCGGGGTGACCCTCAGGGAGAGGGCTGTTGAGGGACTGATGACCCCCTGACTCACCCCATGGTCTGGACCCAGGGGAGCCAGAGGGCACAGGTCAACGGAGGGGCAGAGGAAAGGTGGCAGGCCCGAAATCTCCAGCCCAAACTTGCAAGTGTGTGTGTGTGTGTGTGCATGTGTGCATGTGCGTGCGCGTGTGTGGTGGGGAATAGGGCCTGGACTAGGCAGCATGGACAGGACCAAATCCGGGCCGGGTCCAGCTGCGGCACCTGGGTGACTCTCCTGTGCTCACAGGGACAGAGAGGGTCAGCCCCACCATTGGCCCACCTGGGAGCTCGTGCACAGGCCACCCAGACCAGGTGGATCCCTGGCCCGTGCCCCTGCTCTGCCCCTGCCGCTATGGACACTTCCTGGCCAGGCCCCTCCACCCCAGGCTTCTGCCCGGGGTCTGTGCCCTCTGTGCCCACCTGCCTGGACCGTTTCCTGCAGTTGTGCATCTCCCATGGTGGGACGTGAGGAGAAGACTCTGGAACAGCTGCCGATGTCAGCTCCCACTGCCAGGCGGCCCAGGGTGAGACCTGAGCCAGCCGAGAGCATCACGATTCCTCGCCCGTCACGGTCTCTGGCAGCAGCCCCTAGACCGTTGTCCCCGCCCTGTCGGCCACCTGTGGGAACCCAGCAGACCTCGCCCTGGCAGGGCAGCCGCTGCTGCGCTTCATCTCAGCTCTGCAGGCCTGGTGGGGCTGCAGCCCCCCGCTCCCCAGCAGCTCTGCCGTGAAGCCGCCGACTTGGATGGCGTCCTGGGGCCCAGCATCCCCTCCAGGGTCCTCCCAGGTGGGCTCATGGGCAGAGATGCAGGTGGGCCGGAGCCCCAGGAGCAGAGCAGGGTGGGTGAGCTTTGATTGCCCTCCGGGGGTCAGAGATGCTGCCTAAGGGTCAGAGGCACCGTTCGGGGCTGAGCCTTCCCGTTGCCGAGCTTGAAGGGCCCGCAGGAAGGGAAGCGACCAACGGCCTGCTCACCTGGGACCCATCTGTCCCCCCTGGTGGCTTTGCAGGAGGGCTTCTGGCTCCTCCATCAAGGAGGCTTCCTGGCAGGGGCAGCAGAGCCATGGGCAGGAAGAGCTCCAGGTCCTGCCTCACTGTGGAGGCTGAGAACCCGCAACACCGAGCCCGGGGCAGGTTACCAGGAGTGTGCCAGGTCACACCAGCAGACACAGCCCCCTATTTGGAGAAGGTTCTGGGCGGGAAGACATCCCCCAGACCCACCGGGAGAGGAGGCCCTGAAGTGGGCTGTGCAGGGCGGTGACAGCCCCCGCTCCCTGCTGGCTTCTTCTTCACCCGGGTTCTTCCCTTTGAATCTTGCTGCCTGGAGAGGAAGAGGGGAGATGAATAAAGACAAGGGGTGCTCTCTAGGGGGTTTTGTTTGAGACGTACCCAAAATAAGGAAGATGGATCAAAGCTTTGGGAAGACAGGTGAGTTCCCCTCCCTAGCTCTGCTGAAGTGTGCCTGGTGGTCACGCAGATGTAACCTTCAGGGACTAACGGCACGTGTGAGTACACGCGCGTGTACACGTGTGGCGTGTGTGTGTGTGTGTGTGTGTGTGTGAAGGAGAGACAGACAGAGACAGACAGAGACAGAGAGAGACAGGGAGGGGAGAGTATCTCATGGTGCGGCGGGGCGCCAGCCCTGTGCTCGGAGGCCAAGCTGTGCATCTGGAGCGTGAGATGATGGACGGACAGACACGGGCAGACAGACACGGCCGTGCCGCGGCCCAGGTCAGCTCCACCTGCCACGTGCCCCTCACAGTGCACGTGGCACAGAGCCGTAGGTGCTTGTGTAGACGGGTCGACATCCCACCCTCCAAACATAAGGCAATTCCATTTGGTGTCCACTCAGCTGTCCCAGGACGAAGTGGCCGTGCTGCCCTGTGTGTGGTCCGAGGGGTTCTCGTACACAAGAGGGAGTGGTTCTGATCTGGGGACCTGGGAGCGCGGCCCTGCGGTCTCCCCTGCCCTGGGCAGCCTGTCGAGGACAGAAGGGCCGAGGGGGCTGACTATTGATGTGCTTCTCTGCCATCTGAGGACACAGTCTGGAGAGGCTCAGGGACAGAGGCGGGCAGGGGTCTTGGCATATTTTGGAGTTAAAACACAATACTTTTTAGCAGCTGTGGCAAGACCCCAAGAGCTCCGGGATCCAGCAGACCTGCTTTGGCATCCTTCCCGGGCCCCGGTGCCCACCCCCTCTCCTCCCCATCTCAACGTCTGCCGCCCCTGGCACATGCTTGTCTGCCTGCTTGCTGAGGAGAGACCCTCTATCTCTCCCGCCATCCCCCAGGAAGCACAGACTTCCTGCTGTGTCTCCCCTTCCGCACACCCTGGGGCTGAGGCCGGGGCTCTGCCTGCGAGGGGAAGAGCTTTCGACCAGGAGAAGAAATCTGTTCACACCCAGGACGGTGCTTGTGGGGACCCCTGGCTCGTGCTCTGTGGGTGAAGCCCAGTGGTCCACCCTCCACGGCCTGTGGAAGCTGCCGTGATGCACACATAGCACTGTGCTCTCTCTGTGTGTCCATGAGCCTGGGAGACGTGTCCACAGCACCTGCTTTCGCCCCGTGAGCATCGCAAATGCTCTGGCCTCACCCATTAGAGGTGGGGGAACTGAGGACCCGACTTCCCGTGGAGGCTCCTCCCCAGGGATGGAAGGGCTGGCAGTCTGCTTGGTCCCTGACGATTCTAAGGGCATCCCAACTCGAGGACAGAGACTGCATCTGCCCGAGTGCTCATTTCCCTGGGCCAAGCCCTTGGGAGCGGGGTGGGCTCGCACACCGGCCTCTGCCTGCGATCTCAGGTGTGATCTGAGATGAGGGGGCCGACGGCCCCTGCCCCGTCCCCTCCGCGGTGGGCGGTGGAATCGCCTGCCTCCTGGGTGCCCTGTGAGCCGTAGGGAACTCAGGGGAACTTCGGATGTATTTTCGATAAATGATAATCGGCATTTTATCCCTCTTTATAATTTAGGAGGCACATTCACATATTTTTAAGCCTCCAGTGAGTAGGGGACCCTGACTTCCAGAGTGAGGCAGGGAGTGCCGCTGGCACGAGGTCTCAGCGCCTGAAGGTCGGCCTGGGACTTCGGCTGAGACCTCGCTGCCGATCTCAAGGTCACCCCAGCGCGGCAGCCCACTCACCTATCTGATCAGACGGTGGGCAGGTGACAGAGGGCCGTTCCGGAAGCGCCTCTTCAGCCGGTGAGCCGACGGCACCCACAGAAGGAGGACGGGTTGAGGAGGAGCTGTTTAGTGACATCGGGCGCTCGTGGGGCGGGGGGACTCTCCCTTGGAGGTGGGGACTGAAGCTGTTGGTCCCTGCGGCCCCTGCGACACAGCGTGGGGTTAATTCATCCAGTGCCCGCGGCACGTCCGGTGTACCTGGCGCGGACGTCCAGCCCCCTCCCCACAGGGGCTTGTGGGTGGTTTGGCCTGCTCTGTCTCCTGCGTGACCCCGCCTGCAGCCACCCACTTTTATTTGCTCCCTGGATTAGTGTCCTGGGGCTGCTGCATCACAGTACCACGAACAGGGTGGCTTAGGACAGCAGAAACGTATCTCCTCGCAGCGCTGGAGGCCGCGCCCTCCCCCCGTGGGGAGAGTCCTTCCCGCCTGCTCCAGCTTCTGGAGGCCCTGGGCGTCCCTCGGGCTCTGGTCTCTTCCCTCTGTGTCTGTGTCCTCATGTGGAATCTCCTTCCTGTGTGTCTGCTCTTCTCTTAAGGACCCAGTCGTAGGGGATCAGGGCCGCCCCAGGGATCGTCCGCAAAGACCCTACTTCCCACAAGGTCAAGTCTGCAGGCATGGGGGTTAGGACTTTGAGGCGTCTTTTTGGGGGACACAGTTTTACCACAACCTGACCTTTACTCTCATCCCCTCTCCCATCTGCAACGTTTGTTTCAAGGAAGAAAATGATGACCGAATGTATTTGACATTTCCAAAAGGCCTTGACGCCATCGGTACCTGGAGGAGGTCAACGGTGAAAACACAGCTGCTTTGGAAGGCGGTTTTGTCTGGGGCTGGTGCCATGCTTACTTTCCTGCTCGGCACACCCAGGTCCCCAGCGCGTTGCAGGGGGACGGTTCTCAGCCATCCCCCGGCCCTCGGGCGCCACGTGGCTCACAGCGCGTCTTCCTGTGGGCGTTTCCCTCTGTGGGAGCCGAGCTGCTGGAGGGATGCCCAGTCTTCTCAGGCTCTGTCTCCGGTGGTTCTGCTCAAGCAAACTCGAGGTACCTCCTGGTAAACACAGACCCCCTCACCCCCAAATCTGCACCTAGACCAAAGGGATGGCACCACACACACACACAGACACACACACAGGGTTTTATATCACTCTGTCTGTGGAGTGTCTGTCTCGATGCCCCAACTAGACTTCCAGCCCACCCTGACCTCTCCTGGCCACTGGGTGCAGTCTGTGAGCTGCAGGGGAAGAGGCTGAAGACAGAGGCCGGTACAGAGGATCCAGGAGAGGCAGCCGCATGTGCCGGGGACTCGGGTGGCACTGACAGGAAGGCAGGACGTGGAAACAGGCCGTTCTTACCCCAGCAGATGCATCCGAGGGACCCCTTTGGTGGGGGCACCCCCAAGCCTGTCCTGTAACTATGTGCTCCCCCCAGCCCTGGGGTCCCCCCTGCCTGCAGAGCCGGCCACACCCCGGGGGACGTGGGAGGCTCAGCCCTGGGAGGAGCAGCCGGACCGTTTACTCTTGGCCTGGAGTCACTGCTGGTGATTGTCACGTGACGTCCCGCAAGCTCAGGTGTCTGGATACAACCATTCCTGCAGGGGTTCTGTCCTTTTATCTTGGGACTTACTGAAACAACAAGAGGATGAACAGTGAATGACTGAACCCGCCCCGTGGAGCGAGAACTGTGTGCATGTGGCCACCCAGCCCAGTAACCGCCGCCCGCCACCCCTGACCTCACCCAGGGCCTGGGGCGGCCTCTCAGCGCGACCGGCAGCAAGAAGCATTCTCAGCAGCTGTTCTCTCTGTGTTGTCCGAGTTCCCTCTCTGGTTGTAAGCGGCCACGCTGGCACCAGCCATCAGTTCATCAAGGGCCGGGGCTCAGGGACCCGTGCTGAGCCTGTCCGAGCAGCCCCTGGCTGAGGGCCGGTCCTCTCCCGAGCAGCATAAGGACGAGAGGTCAGTGCTTTCCAGGATGGATGTGACTCTGGCCTGGCTCTCATGGCACTGGAATGACCTGGAATGAGTCGTCATGCCTCTAGAGATGCTCCAAGGTCAGCGGCCAGCCCGTTCCTCCAGAGCCACAGCTTCCTCCCCATCTTCATGGGGTCCCGGCCCCTCCCGTGCCATCTGCCTGCTCCCGGCTGGCGCCCTGTCGGCCTCCTGGACTACAGCTGTGAACCTTGGAGAGCGCACGCTTGGTGAGCAGAAAAACGAATCTGAAATCTCCCCTCTGGGCCCCCCTCTTGCTTCCCCCTCCTCGCCCGCCTCTGGACCAATTTATCTGCCAGTCCAGCCTCCAGGTGGAGTTCAGGCCAAGTTGGCCACCTGCCCTCGCTTGTCAGCTTCTTTGACCAGATGACAGGGGAGCAGCTCTGAGCCGGGGAGGGCTGCGCGTTCGGGGAGCACGCACAGGAGCAGCGCCCGGGACGGTGGCGGCAGCCAGGAGGCTCTCCCGGGCTGTGAGGGGCTGTGTGTGTGTGGGACGTCCCTGTGCCTGGAGGACACCATACCATGGCGTGTGCATGAGCACGCATGCACGTGTGTGTGTGCGTGTGTATGTGAGGGTTCATGTGTGCACATGTATGGTTTAAGCGTGTCTCTGTGTATGCATGCCTGGGTACCTGGTGTGGCATTGGAACACTCCTGGGCTATTTGGAGTCCCTGCAGTTGTCTTGTGGCACCTGTACCTGCCTTGGCCTTGACATAGGAAATCTGCTTCAGGCCCTTCCCCCTGCCGTGCCCCCGGGGTAGCTGGGCCCCGGACCCACGTGCCCGCGCTTCTGGGTCTGTGCACAGCGGGAGCCGAGGGGCCTGCCTGTGCCAGACTGGAGCTGGGGGCTTGCTACAGGGCTCCCTCGGGAGGGAGGAAGCGATGCGTAGACGCGTCGTCCGCGCCGTGACCATCCGCTAGGTGTGAGGTCCCCCGTGTGCAGATGGCTGGACTGCGGGGGCTGCCGGAGAAGGCGGGAAGAGGCGTGGGTGCTACTGTAAGAGGGCGGAGGGGAGTGGGAGCTCGGGAAGAGCCTCAGGTGTCACCCGGTTGCCAGTGGACCCTTGATCTTAAGTGACCTGCAGTGTCGGACACTCGTCCACTCCGTCCTTGTGGAAAAACCTTCTCCTGGCTTCCGGTTACCATGTTCTCTCTGTCACCCCTCCCTTCCCTCCGTCCTCTCTCTCTGATCCTGGGGTTCCATGCTTGGTCTCTGCACCCTGGGCACAGTCTGGGGATCTCAGCTTCATCCCTGGCTGCAGTCACACCTGCGCAAAGACCTCACCTCTGTCTCTACGCACCCTCCGACTTCTCTGCAGAGCCCCGGAGCTTCATGTCCAGCCGCCGGGACCTCTCTGCTGAGGAGACCCCCTAGCGGCCTCCGGAGCAGCCAACAGCGGCCCGAGCTTGTCCTGGCTTCACCTCCACTTGCGCCCCTCCCTGCATTCCATCCTGGGGAAGGCTCCACCGTCCCCCTCACCCATGCCCCATGCGCTGGAGTCCGGAGGCCCAGCCCCATGTCCTGCTCTCCTGCGGGCACCCTTCCCTCTCCGTCCTCCACGCTCATCACCTCAGGTCTTGACCATTCTGAAACCCCTAAACTGGTCTCTGTGCCCAGCCTGTGCCCGCCGCATCTCGCAGCCCGCTTCCTGCTAATACACACGCTCTAATCCACGCTCCACACGGCCTCCATGTAGCCTCCTTCTCCTCTCGTCCTTAGGGCTCCTCTGCTCCTCTGCCTGAAATCCTTCCTGGGCTCTCCGTGACCTTCAGAAACTACCGCAGGCTCTGCAGGACCTCGGGTCCACCCTTCCCCCTCCCGACTCCCCCCACAGCCCAGCTGCGCAGCCCCGGAGAAGGTGTCTGGCTCCGTGACCCCTGTCCTCTGCTTGCTCCACGGCCTCCCTGTCCCTGACCTGTGGTTGGGTGCAATGACCATTCCCACCCTGTATCCCTGACCCGCGATTGGAGGAAAGGCAGGACCAACCTCTTGCCATGTCCTGCCATGAGGCATGGGGCTCAGTGTTCTAACCCAGCGGCCCCCAACCTGTTTGACACCAAGGACCAGTTTTGTGGAAGACAATTTTTCCACGGATGGCGGCGGGGAGATGGTTCAGGCGGTAATGTGAGCGATGGGGAGAGATGGGGAGCGACGGGGAGAGGTGGGGAGAGACGGGGAGCAACGGGGAGAGATGGGGAGCGACGGGGAGAGACGGGGAGCGACGGGGAGAGATGGGGAGCGACGGGGAGAGACGGGGAGCAACGGGGAGCGCTAGGGAGTGGGAGGGAGCAGTGGGGATTGGTGGGGAGCCATGGGGAGCGGCTGTAATTACAGATGAAGCTTCGCTCGCCCACCTGCCGCTCACCTCCTGCTATGTGGCCTGGTTCTTGCATGCCATGGACCGGCACCAGTCTGAGGCCCGGGGGTTGGGGACCCCTGCTCTAACCCACTGTAGAGGTGGCTCCCTCCACTGTGGCTCTGGCTGTTGGAACTTTTCCCTCATACACAGCTCTGTGTCCGTGTCACCTGCCTTGAGGCACATGGTGTCCAGCTCCTTTCCTGCTGCACAGCCCTGTGGTGTCCCCCTGAGTGTTCTCGCAGCCGAGCTCCCCGTCACACAGGGAGACGCAGGCTGGGTTTCACAGCCTGCTGGCTGGCCAGGGGCAATCTTCCCCTCTCTTCTAGGCCACGGGCATGCGCCCTACCTCTTCCTCAGAGGCTGACCTGGGTCTGTGCTTCTCACACCTTGAAGTGCATGTGAATCTGCTGGGCGTCCTGTCCAAAGGCAGAGCTGGGTGGGGCCTGGGAGCCTGCATTTCTCACAAGCACACTTGGTGGCAGGGAGCTGGGCCGTCTCCAGGGTCCCCCCTAGCTCTCCGTCTTTGAGGAGCACCTCTAGTCGTGTTGCAGAGACCCCTCTGCCTTGGTCCGTGATGTGTCGCCCTCCCTCCCTCCACCAACCCTCCGCATTAGGAGAATCTACCAGGTGCTCTGCCTGGCACAGCAGAGGTTGCCAGTATCTGTTCCCGGACTTCCGGGGCCTCTGTGAGAAGACTCCCCGTGTGCTGACCTGGTAAGCTTCTCCTAAGGTGGGCCCCTGAGTACTGAAGAAGACTCCCCGTGTGCTGACCTGGTAAGCTTCTCCTAAGGTGGGCCCCTGAGTACTGACCTTGGCATGTGTATGGACTTCTATTTCTTGCCTTATCTTCCTTGGCTGACCTGAATCTTGTGAATGTCGACCTTCATCGCTTACTGAGATCTGCTTCCCACCTGCTCCCTCCCTGAAGCAAGGTGACAGGATACTGGGCTTTGCCTTTGTCTCTGGGCTGCATCCAACACCCAGGCTGCCGCAGGAGCACAGGAGTCTTGGCTTCGAGTCCGTGCCGCCCGGAAGATGCCCAGGGTCAGTCTGTCCAGCCGTCCCCCGGCTCCCTGCCCTGCGGTGCTGGCTGGGCTGTCTCTCCGCACCGTCCCCGGGCCTCGCCTCCCTTGTAAATCTCCATCAGAGACGAGCGTGCACAGGGCCTCTGGTGTGCTGCCCGGGAGTGGGGGGTGGGGGGAGGCGAGGTACCCAGAGCCCACAGAGCTCAGCCTGCTGTGACAGAGCCACCACTCGAGCCCACGTGTCCCACCTCTAGCAGGCATCTTGCTGGTCAGCCCCGACTCCCCCAAAGCCAGGAAGACATTCCCCTTCCCCATCATGCAGAACCACCCAGCATGCTTTCCCTCAGCTCTAAAGAATTGTCACCAAGTTATTGATCTATGATTCCCACTCTTGGGGGCACCTTCTAAACCTGAGACGGAGCGCCGTTCCAGACAGGCTCCTGCTGGTCCTGAGCTCCCCATGTGCAAATCATCAGCTCTCCACTCCTTCTCCCCGCTGAAGCCAACAATGTTCTAAGAGAGAAATTAGGTGCTCATCGGAATTGTGTCTAAATTTAGCAGATCATTTTAGAGCTTTAAATTAATGTTTTAAGACTGACCTCTGTAATTTTGGCCAGCCGTAATGGATTCCCTCAAGCAATGGTGATTTAAGGAAGAGGATTGATCTTGACAAACCAGGGCAACTTCGGCCCTTCGGGAGTGGGCGGCAGAGTGGACAAGTGGCCGGGCCTCACAGAGGGTTCCACTCCCTTGCCCAGGACGCAGGATGGCGCCTGGGGCAGCTCCCCCACCCCCAACCGCAGAGCAGAATCGCTGCTCCATGAGCCTGAGCTCAGCAGACAGCTTGACAGGCGTCCGGCACTGGAGGACCTGGCACACAACTGTCTCCCTTCCAGCCCTGCCAGCCTGCACACCACGGAGACCAGCTGCCCCAGAGCGCCTGCGCTCAGATACGGGCATGTGAATCTGCCACGTGCCTGGAGATCTAAAAAGAGACAATCACGCTGCGCTTATGTCTTTTAGAGGAGCCTGCATTTTAAGATTCTGGATGTGAGTATTTTAAAAAATTCAGTGCTCACAGGCTAAGGATCTTTCTAGGGCGTACTGCTGACTTATGGTTCATCTTTTCACGTGTAGCTTTTGGGAACCACACAAGCAGTTCAGCTGACAATCGGTCAAAGCAAGCAAGGCTCCCAAGTCTGGAAAGCAGAATCTGAATCCTGTTGCTTCTCTGGTATTTGCAGCCAACGTGGGGTCCACCTCTATGTTCCTGCCCTGAAGATATCCATACACCCAGATCGAAACTGTTGTAACCGTTGTATCCATTTCGTAGGGGAAACCAAAGAGGAGCTCAGGGACGGGTTTAGTCCTGCCCAGAATCTGCGCTGCAGCCTGGGACGCTGGGAGAGCAACGGGTGGAATGCTGGCTCTCGTCCCACAAGCCGAGCTGTTGGCAAAAGCCTGCCCGGCCTTGTGCAATGCTTAGCTTCCACGTGGGAGGACGGAGCAGCTCCCTGTGACCGTGTGCTCTGAATCCAGGCGGCATCTCTGGCTCCCGGGCCTCTCCCTGCCTTTCCGAGCTGTAGGGGTCAGAGGACAGGGGCCAAGGGTGCTTGGTTGCGGCTGCCCAGCGCAGGCCTCTGTGCCTCCACCTCTGGGCTCCTGATACTGGCAGTTGAAAATGATGGCCACGGCTCTTTGTCTGTCTTCCAGGAATGGGACCTGTGGCCTCTTGCCTCGGATCCAGGTGGGCGTGGGACTGCTTTGACCCACAGAGGACGGGGAGCAAGGTGACCTTCCAAGCTGGGCGCTCTGCCCAGGTTTGGGGGTGCTTGTGTGGACACGGCTCCTGGGACCCTACAAGCTGGGGGAGCCTGGGCCCCAGAGAAAGGCCACGTGTGGACACTGGGTCAACAGGCCAGCCGAGTCCCACTTGTGAGTCATCCCAGCTTAGGTGCCAGATGTGAGGGAAGAACCCTCCAGAACATTCCAGTTCCCAGCCATTCCAGTCACTCCCAGCCGTTTGAGTCTTCAGGGAACAGAGGCTGGCACCCCCTGCTGTGCCCGGTCTGAATGCCCGACCTACGGAATCAATCCTGGTTTGATAAATTAGGGGTTGCTTTTCCCCGATTCCCCGGAAATCAGTGGCTGGTCCTAGAGCAGAGGGGCCCTGAGCTGCCTCGATGGGCTCCTCATTCATTCCCGCAGCAGGTTCTGCTGAGAAAACAGTCTTTGCTAGATGATGCACAGGGGCGAAACTGAGTGAACGCTGTTCCCTAAACACAGGGTATGTGGCCGTCCGCTCCGAGGTCTCTGGCCCGTGTGCTCACCGCTTCCCAGAGCAGTCTGCCGGCGGGGGCGGGTCGAGTCCTCTCCCTTTTGCGGTCCTCATGTTCTGCCACGAGGGTCTGAGCGGGCCGGCAGGTGAGTCCTCTCCGTCCCTAACCAAACAGGCTGTGGCCTTTCTGACTGGCATCGCCCTGGGATCTCTTGTCACCCTGCTTCCACTGCCATCCTCTCGAGGTCTCCCAGGACTTGGGGATCAGTGCCCTCATCCAGGGCAGTGTGGTTTTACAGTGCCCGAGGCGAGGGTCTCACCCCCATGCTGTGAGCAGAGCATCGAGGAGGGAGGCGGTGCTGTCACCTCCCTGAGGGATAACGGGGGTGGCGGGGAAGGGGCAGGGCGTCACGGAGCTGGCAGTGTTACCAGCGGTGCAGAAGGGTGCCTGCCCAGACCTTTGCTTCAGGGTGGCCTCCGGCTGCCAGGTGGAAGAGGGGGATTGGAGGCGCCTGGGGGTGTCTCGGGGCTGCTCAGAGGAGACATGGCTGCACGAAGCAGGGGTGGGAGGTAAGGCCTGTTTTGGAGCGGGAATCACTGTACTTTGTTCTCAGGCTGACTAGTGGGCGTGAAGAAAGGGGAGCGAGCCCACACCTCTGGGAAAATGGAGAAAACATGGTTTTTGAGGTGTGGGTGTGGGGAAAGGTGTGTCCATCCTTCTGGACGTGTCATACCTGGGATGTCCTTGATGCATCTCAATGGGAATATTGAGCTGGTTTGGGGATATTTGCACCTGGAGCTCAGAGGAACGCTCTGAACTGGACAAAGTTGGGGCTCCTGCACAAAGGGTGCAGGCTGGCCACTGCGAGTCACGTGGGGAGAGGTGACAGAGCTGGATGGACGGCCTGCGCTAGTTCTCAGAGTCTGCACCTTTATTCTCTGCATGATTGTCCTGTGGCTGCCGCCACAGATGGCCACAGGATGGGCGGCCCTGAACAGCAAGGCTGTGTCCCTTCCAGCTGCGGAGGCAGAAGTCCACGTGTGAGGCTCGGGGGCGTCCTTCCCGCCTCCCCAGCTTCTTAGGTACCGGGTGTCCCGGGCTGCTGGCCGCATCCCTCGTCTCTGCCTCGTCTTCACATCACCCTCTTCCCTGTGATTTGAATCTTCAATCTTCTGCTGCTCTTTTCTAAGCATGTTTATACTGGATTTAGGCCCCGCCCTGATACTCCAGGACAGTCTCTCCACGTCAAGGTCCTTCATTACGTCTCCAAGGACCCTTCCTCCTCGTAAGGTCACATCCACAGGTTCCGGGATTGGGACCTGCTATCTTTGGGGGCCATTGTTCAGCTCACTCCAAAACGGAGGCCTGTGGAGACCGCACCTGAGAACAAAAAGCTTGACTTTGCAGGCAGAGTTCAAGGTGGAACTGTGTTCCTGGGCTGGCGGAACTGGACTGGGAATCCTAGCTGTGTGAGCGGGGCCGTCGCTGGGCCCTCAGAGCCTCACTTTACTCATCCATTTGGGGGATGCTGCTTCTATGTCCTCAGCCTGCTGTCTGGGTTTTACGAGAGCACGCATGTCAGGTGTCTGGCAGAGTGCCAGACACACACACACACACACACACACACACACACACACACACATACACACCCCTGCACAGATCTGAGCCCCGATCGCTCAAGGCCCCCCTTAGAGATGCTCCGGCTGGTTTAGCTGTATCTCAGGCCAACTCAGACGCAGGTCTGGGCTTTTCTGGGAGGGACTTACACAGAGAAATGGAAGCAGGGTGTCTGGGTGACCTCCAGCTCTGCACCAGGGAGGGAGGGGCTGGAGATTCGGGGCCAGGCTGGGCCCTGGGAAGTTGTGGGCAGACGGCCTGAGGCTCCCCTGCTAATGAGCCTTCACTGCCTTGAGCTGACAGGGAGCCCTCCTGGGGGAGGAGAGCCCGAGCCACTGTGCTGAGCCTGCCTTTCTGCGCTCTCGTCTCTGTCTCCATGGCAACGGGGCGGGGGGAGGGGGGGACGTGCGATCTCTCTGGGAAGCGTGGGCGCAGAGGTTCGCAGGCAGCGCAGCTGGAAGGAAAAACCCAGGAATGAACGGCAGCCCTGCTTCCAGCCCAGCGCTTGACACGTGCCCATCACAGCTTCACAGGGAAGCTCAAGGGGGGCGGTATCTGCCCCACGTCGCAGAAGAGGAAGCTGAAACAGAGAGGCCGAGTAACTCGCCCGCAGGCCCGCAGCTGGTAGATAGGAGACTTGGGTCCGAAGCAGGTGGCTCTGCCCGATGGGTGACCTGGCCCCCGGCAGAGCCCTCAGTGCCCCGAGGGGCCCTGGAGCCTTACTACACCGCAGGGCAGGGCCAGGCATGTCCGATGCTGAGAAAAGAGTGTGGGCAGCTACAGGAGACCCAGGAATTCTGAGGACGGCTCCCCCGCGCCCCTCTCCCCCGAGTTCATTTTGGGGTCTGCCAGTACATCTTTTACGAGGGAACTGTGAAAACGTGCACATGGTCTGTTCAGAGGCATGAAAAGTTCTCGCAGAGCAGGTAATCTCTGCTCAGGGGAGGGTCGGATGAGAGAGGAAAGCTTCGTGGAAAATGGGGGTCTCAGAGGCTGGGCAGTGGGGGCAGCTTTTAGGGCTGGTCTCTCCTGACCAGTCACTGTGGGCGAATGAGCCCCAGTGGGGAGGGAGCCCCCTTCCCCTCGCCGCCTTCCCAGTACTGCGCAGCTTCCAAGCCCTATGGCCTTCCTTTGTCAACTCCAAATAACCTTTCCCGTGCTTCCCACCCAGATTGCTGCTCCGATGACTCTCGCTCTCTCCTGTGACAGCACCTGGGGTATTTGGCATCACGCCTGGCATCTCCCTGCCGGGGGGCGGGGGGTGGTCTGAGGACAGGGGTCGGCTACGCGCCGCTCTCCCCTGGAGCCCAAGGGCCACGGCCGACCCCAAGGTCTGGGTGCTCTCGGGAGTGTCCTACTCAACCCTGGGCTCAAGGTAACACAGAAACTTGTCACTGCAGGGCAGGCTGTGGACTCCAGGGAGGAAAGAAAAGCTTGTGAAGGGAAAGAAAAGCCCGGATGTGAGATGTTAAGTCCAGAGGAGAATCCCAGGGATCTGGGGACACAGAGGCTGGGGTCAGGCTGCAGGAAGGGACGGGACGTCCTACTTCCCCCAGTCAGCTCAGGACTCACCCTGCAGTGTCCCCACCTCTGCCAGGATGTCTTCAAGGGCTGGGGGTGGATTAGCCGTGAGGTGGCACCCACGCTGGTGGCAGCTTTCTCTTTAGAAGGTTGTGCTAACGTGCAGCCGGATCCTGTGTCCTGGGGCAGCCGTCCCCGGGGCTCACCCGCCCGCTGCCCTGGCTGCCCTGGGAGCCACGGCTTCTCCTGCAGGGCCTGGGGCCCTGTCCAGCTCAGTCAGTGGGTCTGAGGGCGGCTGTGCACCGAAGGCGCAGAAACCACACGGGCCCATCACCATGCAGGCTGGGCCCGTGTGAAGCGTTCGCACCTCCTAACTAACCGTAGAGAAGGCTCTGTTCTGCTTTGCATTTTGGATTGTTTCATAAAAATGCACCCGGGTTTATAATAATCTGAAGCTTGCAGCCTGGGTAGGTTTTTCTTAAAACTCCATCTGCTTTTTAATTAGTGAAGATTCCTCCAGGATTTTCACATGAATTGCTCATCACTCCTGGTTTTGGGGCGGTGAGTGCTTGTTCCCGAGCGTGTGGGCGCCCTTGCTGGGACAGGTGGCAGGGGCCGGGGGCTGCCCGCCACGGTGGTCATTTCAGATCCCTCTGAACCCTACGAGGGGGGCTCAGCTCACGATTTCACATCGGCAGGGACACTGAGTTCCAAGTCCGGCTTCCCCACGATGCAGCAGGCCACTGTCACAACCATCAGGGAGGCCTGGCCGAGGGGACCGAGGTCGGCTCGTTGGGGGTGGGGTCTGGAGCAGGACAGTGCCGCCCCTCCTGCCCCCCGGTGCCCCCTCCTTCGGGAGGATGCCAGAGCTCCCGCTGTGCAAGCCCACGGCTCCCAGTTACTCAGGGAAGGCCAGTGACGAGGGGACAGGAAATGGTCTGACCAGTCTCTTTGTTTTCATCGTTTTTAAGCTAATATTTATTGAAAGCAAAGTAATCCATATGCATAGGGGAGAAAATCAAGTTGTATATTTTGGGGAAAGCGTGGGGTCCCACTCCTGCTGCCAGCTGGGAGGACTGCCCCAGAGAGGCCTTTCCCGCACGTCACCCTGGCTCTCTCCTCTCTGAGAGGGGCGGCAGATCGACTAGCTGGTGACTTGGCCATGAGGCTTGAGCTCCCTCTGTTTCCCTCCTGGGGCCTGGCCTCCCACAGTGGTCGGTTTCCTTGCCGGGAGGTGTGTAGGAGCAGGTCGCTGTGCCGGGCTGTCGGTCTAAGTCTGGGTCCGGGAATCAGAAGCCCGCCGTTCACTCCTGACCCTCTTCCTCTGCCCTGCCCGGGGTCTGTCCGGCGCCCCATCAGCTCAGAGCTCTGGTAAGAGGAAGGGTGCTGATTGCTGGGCTCCTACAGCAGCACCAATGGTGTCAAACGGCTTCTCACGGAAGCAGCAGTTTCTGTGCACCGTCTTTTCCCGCCTCTCCTAGACTTTTTTTTTTTGCGGTACGCGGGCCTCTCACTGCTGTGGCCTCTCCCGTTGCGGAGCACAGGCTCCAGACGCGCAGGCTCAGCGGCCATGGCTCATGGGCCCAGCTGCTCCGCAGCATGTGGGATCTTCCCGGACTGGGGCACGAACCCGTGTCCCCTGCATCGGCAGGCGGACTCTCAACCACTGCGCCACCAGGGAAGACCCTCTCCTAGACTTTTTAATATTTATCTTTCTGTTCCTAATAACATGCTTCTGGTCAGCAGACACCACGGAGTGAGGTGTAGACTCACCACGTGGTCCACACAGGAGGGCTCACTCCCAGGTCTCTGTCTCCGCCCTGTCCAGGGTGACGTGTGGAGGGGACAGCGTGTCCAGGTGCCCGTGGGATGGCGGCCGTGAGCTCAGGGTACCCTGGGTGCTCCGTCCTGTGCAGGCTCCGTGCACCCCCACAGATCATCCACTGGCTGAGTGTACGGAAGTGGGTCCACAGGTGAGTCAGCATCTTTTTCTGCTTCTTATCATTATCACATTTTTATTTGCTTGTTTTTCTCTGTTTACTTTTATATCTTTAAATGTACTTTTTGTCTCTGTTACTTGATTTCTCTACTCTAAATGATGAGTTCTGACTCTAAATCTATCAAAACAGATCAAAAGAAATGAGAAAATCAGTGAACCTGCTTCCCTAGCCGTAAGCCGTATTCAATAACCTGAGTTGTCTTTTCATATCTCCCCCATATAATACACGTACAACATATTCTCAAGATTTATTTATGAAAACAGTATCACTAATACATAGTTTCAACCTCCTGTTTTCTCGCTCCAAATCAACTTGTGGAAATCACCTTAAATTATCCAGTACAACTAATTATTTTTAATGACTGTATAATGGTTTCTAGTGCAGATGTAATACATTTTTTCCAGCTTCTCTCTAATTGATGTACATTCAGTTTACTTCCAATTCTTGGCCAAAACAACTACGGTGAGAACCTTTGTACATTACTCATCCATATGATGAGCATCTGTGGTTGGACATGTCCATAGATGGGTCATGGTCCTTTCACTTCTGTTGGCATCTTTGAGGGCGTCTCCAGTACATAGTGCCTTCCTTCTCCATCTAGATTCTAAACACAATGAAAAAATAAATAAGCAAATGACATGGAGGCAAAAATCACCTACATTACCGCTAGCAGCTGAATTGCTAGATTTGGCAGGTCTATTTGCCAAGGGCTTCTGGTGGGCCCATGATCAGGCCAAGTTCTGCATCTAGCTGTGTGCCCCAGAGCGACCTCCTTCCAGCAAAACCTGGCCGTTCATCTCAAATATCCTGGAGCAGCCACCCCAGGGCTGCAGGTGTAGAGAGGACCAGAGCAGAGTGTGCTCAGAGAACAGGGCGGGAAATACGATTTCTCTCTCACATCATCTCTGGGAGAGAACCCGGGAAGAGGTGCCGCAGGGCACAGAGGGTGTGTTTCCGTGGTCAAGACACGCCCCCATCTCCACCGACGACCTTGAGAATCCATCACAGTGAGGACTGTGGCTTCTGCCAGTTTGGTTTGCGATGGGTGTGAGGCCTGCTCACCCCGGTTCACAGAGCCCGCGTGGCCTGCCCTCTCGCATGGCACCACAGCTGTGTGCGCCTTCTCGGAAGGTATTCATTTAGCAAAATGTGTAGAGATGCTGCTGGACGCTGGGCCCAACTTCAGGCCCCGAGAGCCTGCTGAGCGTGTCTTGCTTCATGTTCCTGGGCCTCTGCTTCACATCTCTGCTTTCCGGATGAGTCTCCTCCCTGATTTCCACCCGGTTGGCCTCTTCCTTCCCGTTCTTGGCCCAAATGTCCCCTTTGTGGAGAGGCTCCCTTGCCCACTGATCTAGAATAAACACCCGACACTCCCTTCGGGGCCGGACGCCAGTCCTGCCCCAGCCAACTGGCGGGTCACTCTCTCCCTGAGCCTGTCCCCACTCTGCCCCCTCTTTGAAATCTCCACCTGGCTTTAGCACCACATGTGCTTTCCTCATTCCATTTTATGTACATTTTTATTTGCTCACTTATGATCTGATTTTCCCAGCTGGTACCCAAGCTTGGTGACAACAAGGGGCTGTGTGTGCTACCCGACGTGGTCAGCGTGGAGAGCGGAGCCGGAAGGCAGCAGCTGTGGCTTCTGCACGAAGCCCTCTGCTGCCCCAGCACCGCCACTGTCTCTACCTGCGTCCGCGGCGGGGCCTCCCTGGGCTCGGGCCGGACGGGCTGGGCTCGCTGTGCATCTCGCTCTGGCCTGGGGCGCCGGGTGTTCCTCCTTTTCTTCTCTTCTCCTCCGTCAAGCTGCTCCCTCACCGGCCTGCATCTTCCAGAGATTCCTTGATGTCTCTCTGCCTCTCTTCCCTTTGAACTTCCGCGGCGGCAGTGCGGTTCTGAGAAGCAGAGGCGGTCCACGCGTGTGGCCGTCTTCTTTGTCAGGCTGGAAGCCTGTGCACTCTGTCTCGTGGGGCAGGGGAGAGAGGCTCGCAGGCAGAGGCGAGAGCCCCGGGTGCACGGCCACGGCAGGCCTGGGCCTCAGGCCCCCGGAGCCCTTCGTTCCCACCCCCTGCCGGAGGCGTGGACCGTGCTCTGGAGCTCCTGCCTACCCCCCACTCCACGCCGTCTGGAGCAGGGTCGGGGCCCGTCCCCGGGGCAGCCTGTGGTCCCTCCGTCCACGGATGGCATGGGGCCCTGGGCGGGGTGAGAGGGCAGCCGGGGAGCAATGGGGGCGGCCCCCTCGTGTGCTTCCAAGTCCTGCTGTCCACTCATTAGCTGCTCTGAAAAGACGACTGAGGTCGGCGTGCTGGGAAGGTGCGAGGTGCCCGTGTGGCTATCTGATGATGAACTGCGATGTGGGCAGGAAAGGAGTAACCGGAGGGTGAGTTTCATGCCCAGACTCTGCCTTGGAAATGTAACACCAGCCTGTGCTTCAGCCTGGTTCTCTGGGATGCTTCCGGCCCGGGGCAGGCCCACGCGGGGCAGGACTGCTTCCCCGACGTTCTCCACTGACCTTCCTCCAGAATCTGGAGGGTGGGGGCTCTACCTGGGCTCCTGGGAAGGAGCAGTCTCCCCCCACTTCCCTGGTCCTCAGCTCTGTCTTGGGGGAAGCCCGAGGCTCTGTTCTCAGTGTTCCTGGCAGCCAGGCGGCAGTGGTGTAGGAGGGTGGTGGCATAGCCGGACATCCCGGCCCTGCGCCGCCCTCCCCCGCCTGCCTGGACGCGGCTGTGCTAGAAGCCCACCCCAGCGGGACTCTGATAAGGCCTCGGGAGAAGGCGGAGCAGTGCTTGGGCAGCGTCACTTTCCTCGTTACGGGAAAGGCTCAGCCCATCGAGCCCCGGAGCCCCGCTCCCTGGCTTAGGCCTGGGGACAGGCTGACCCTCAGCTCTTGCTTGGATGCGGAACAGAAGGTCACTTTCTCACCGTCGGTCATACTATTTTTTGTAGATGAAATAACCAAAAGTCTTCTTAGGTATGATGTTCACTGCACGGTTGAAATCAAATGCGACAAAACGTGTGGGGAGGTGTGTGGGGGGCTTGCAGTCTGTGTCGGCCCAGCCCGGCTGCCAGGCTCCCATCAGAGTGAGATGCTGCAGAGTCTCACTAAGACAGAGACTCGGTTGTTCATTAGAGAGCACGAGACGGCGGCGGCTTCCCCGGGGCCGGGCCCTGAGGACCACAGTGGGCCAGTGAGGAAGACAGTCACCGCCTTTTTTCACCGAATCTCAGGAGTGTCATTGGTCACTTCTCGCTCTGTTCTCTTGATTAGAGAAGCATCCCTAGGTCCAGCCTGCAGGCAAGACAAGGGGGTTCCGTAGGGATGTGAGCACCAGGAGGTGTTGGGGCCGGTTTACAGACTGCCGGCCAGGGGAGCTCACTGGGTGCCAGGTACCCTTCTAGCGGTGCAGCTGCAGAGATGAGTAAGATTCGGTTCTGGCCCCAAGGACATTATCATTTAGTATGAGAAGCAGATATATAAGCAGAGCCCTTTGGTATAGTGTTATGAGCAAAAGAACACAAATATTGAGGAGGTATAATGGTAGCTCAGAGAAAGAATGATTCAACTCTGTTGACAAAGGGCCAAGAGCAAGAAGGCAAGGAGGGCTTCCTGGAGGAGGTGAAGCATGAACTGACATTTGAAGAACAAATCCTCTCCCCAGTGCTGGACACGGGGTACGATGGCCAAGGCGTGTACAGATCCAGCCCCGCTGGCAGACCCAAAGGTCGTGGGGCTCCTTTCCATTCAGGAAATACCTGCATTTCCCTTCAGAATGCCCCCGAGAAGTGGCTGGTAACAGCACAGCAGAGCGCCAGGTTATTCGATGGCAATGTCAATATGAAAAGTAAGAGCAGCATTTCAGCATCAGGTCCCGCCAGCCTGCGGTATGCTCTTGCCAAGATAGCCTTGTAAACATCAAATTTCGAGAAGGCGAAGGAAATTATGTTAATCGTATTCCTGAGAGCACTCGAGCAAAAGGGCTGTTTCCTGAAAATATTGACACAAAGAGAAAACCTGTTCGAGTGATTGTCCCTTCGGGCTTCGAGTGTCCCCGAGGGAACCGGCACAGGCCACCCCGGAGGCTGGGCGGGCTGACAGGTGTGGGTGTCGGCAGCCCCGTGCTGGGGCGGGACATGGGGGGCGAGCGGGGAGACTTGGGGTCAGCAAGCCTGGAGGGAAGCACCTCCAAGGTCAGGCCGGGGCCTTGGGGCTGGTGGCCGCTCCCCACCCAGCACCTGGGGGAGCAGTGCAGGGCTGCAAGGGAGGGGGTGTCCTGGGCTCACATGCGTGTGTGGGTGGGGGGCAGCCAGCTCGCCTGGGCCCTGGTCCCCTGGGCTTCCTCCCAGCCCCCTCTCCCACCCCTCCACTGCCATGTTCACCAGCCGGCCCCCTCCCCGTGGGCCCTGCCTGCTCCGGGGCCAGGGCAGCACCATCTCATTGCTAATTTCCTGGGTCTAGGATGGTGATTGGTATGGAGTGGTTTCCTGCCAAAATTCACTGAAAGCTTTCGATCGGGCAGGTGATTGGCAGCCCATCTAAACTAGAAGAATGAGAAGAGGGACTTCCCTGGCGGTCCAGTGGTAAAGACTCCACGTTTCCGATGCAGGGGGTGCGGGTTCAATCCCTGGTCGGGGAACCAAGATCCCACAGGCCGCAGCGCCAAAAGAAGAGAGAGAAGAAAGAGCATGTTCCAGAACACAGACCTGTACCATCTGTTGTCCCTGGAGCTGCAGCTCTTGGCAGTGAAACGTGCAGCTCTGAGGACAGGCTCTGGGGCCCAGACCAGCCGCTCCCTGGCTTTGTGACCTAGGACGGGCTCCCTCTTCTGTGGGGACGTGGAGATGGGGAGGGATCCCCCTTGGGGAGGCTGTGAGAGGGCTTTGCCGTGCCCCTGCATGTGGGGCCTGGGCGAGCGCCCACCCAGAGAGGTTCGCAGGACGGGGTCCATCCTGACTGCACCAGGCCTCACCCAGGGCACAGCTGGACCCTGTCCTGGCTCTGGAGAGTCTTTATGGCCGAGGAGAGCTGACTGGAGCTTGCATGGGGTCCCGGGGCAGCACAGGCCCGGGAAACCTATACGATGGTGCCCGGACAGACGGCCTCCCAGCTGCACCGTCTCTCACCTCTTGCTCCTTGTTCTGTCTGCTTGTCCGTCTGTCCCTGCGGACAGGGCTCCTCTGATGCTCTGAGATGTGGAGAAGAGGGTTGCCCCTGGGCACCCCCTGTCACTGGGTCGGGCCGCTGTTCCCACTCTGCCTGGTAGGGCCGGGGCCAAGGGTCACCGACACAGACGTGTGTCTGACTCACCTCTGGGACAGGCCTCAGAAAAGGGCACCACTGTGAGCTGGGCCTCACCCCAGAAGAGGTGGGCTACCCAGCCGGATGGCACCCTATTTATTATGATCGACTGTGACACATTTATTCCCCTTTTACTTAGGGAAACTGAGGCTCACAAAGGCTAAGGTTATTTTTTGGTTTTAGGGTGATGGGTAATTTTTGTTTCCTTCGTGCTTTTTTTTCTGTATTTCCTAAACATTCTGCCGTGAGCAAATATGGCTTTTACAGAAGCAGAGTTTTATCAAGGTACTTCCTCCTCCATCCTTTGAGGGGTCCTTGGGGGGAGGGGGAGCTACTTCAGGAGCACAGACTGGCACTTGCTCTTTGGGGACAGTCCTGTGGAGGTGACAACAATGGGAGAGCGGGTGGCGGGCCCCTGTTGAAGGGCTGAGTGCATCTCAGCACAGTCAGGCTCCGTCTAGGTCCCAGCGTTCAGCTGAGGCATTTCTACAGGGAAATCATTATGACTTGTTTAAAAATACTTTATCCAAACCAATAAAGTGACCAGTTATTTATGTCTGGTTAAAAATAGCTTCTTTATTACAAAGGAACTTAAAAAAATTGCGTGAACGTTTCAAGAAATGTACAAAGGAAAGACCTCTGCGGAAGTGGCTATTCACACACTTCTGCAAAGCCCTGAGGACACCTGGATGATTTTGTCTCTGGGATTAGATGTGAAATTGTTGAACGGGAACAAAGGCAGCTAACAAAAGCATCCCAAGGAAGTCAGCGCAACTGGAAGGATAGCCACCTTTACGAGAGAGGCTCCTGCTGGAAGGAGAGGCGGTCTGGGTCGGGGCTGAGGGAGCGCTCCGTGGGGAGGGGCTGAAGAGGGATGGTGATGCTGATGGTGGGCTGCTTAGTTTCTGCTCCCTGCGCAATTTCCCTGGCATTTCCTCTTCTTCTGGGTCCCCACAGTTGTCTCATCTGAAATAACAGGTGTGCTGGGGGCCCCGGGTTGGCAGCACGAAGCACGCCGCCGCGCCGCCCCCCCAGGCCTGGGGTGGGCGCTGCTCCTTTTCCGGAATCCACCTGGATTCTGCCTGAGAGGCCGGATGCTGCCACCTCTGCTGGGCACCTGCATCCGGGCAGCTCACCAAGCTGGCTGGGGCCCCGTGGATGCTCCAGGGCCCTTAGGCTGTGAGAACCAGGGGATGCTGGCACGGGGGAGCAGAGATGCAGGGAGATGGCTTTTCTGTTTCTCCTTCCCTTTCCTCGCCCCACCCTAGGACTCCTGTCTCGGTCTGTGAGATGAACTTGAACGGCAACATCATCGGACTCTTCTCAGCATGAGCCCTCTCCCTGGGGGCGGCTCAGTTCCCCCTGCAAACAGAACTAGGCAGCCCCACGCGCCCAGATGCGTCTGAATCCCCGGCCAACTCGGCCGTGGACCACTGGCGCCGTGCTGGGCATCTGGGCTCTGACGGGGCTGCCCCGCCTCTGCGATCCCCGTTCCACGCAAATCCAAGGCCCATCAGTGTTCACGGAGCACCTGCTGTACGTGGGCCCTGCCTCTGTCACTTTTACTTGCGCTGCCTCGACCTCACTCTCACGACAGAGCTTACGTTTTCATTCTCGGAGAACTGAGGTTCCGAGTGATTCATCAGGTATCAAGCTTGTGGCCTGAGAATCAGAATCTCAATCCACGTGGCCACCCCAGACCTCCCGAGCCCTTTCTCTCCATCACCGTCCCTTCCCAGGAGTCGGCACCACCAGGCCCCCGCGCCCACCGACCTGAGACTCGGGGTCACTCTGGACCCCTCCCCCCTCCCCATCACTCACAGCCACCGGCAGGTCCCATTGGCTCTACCTGCCAAGGGCGCTTCCGCCCACTCAAGCCTACCCTGTTCCAACCTGCGCCTGACCCAGCGCTGCGTCAGCCCTCCCAGCAGCTGTTTAGTCTTCGAAACCATCTCTCTGTTTCTGCTTATCAGGGCGATCCTTTAACGACATAAATGAGATCCTGTCACTTGGTGACTGCCCGTTACCCCCAGGACAGAACGTGGGCACCCGGCTCCTCCTGGCTCCGTTGCTCGGCTGCTGGGGACGCCGCTCTGAGCCCCAAACACCCCAGTGCCCTCCTCTGCCGCTCCTTCCTGGAATTTGCTTTTCCCGGCTTATCACACATCAGTGCCGTTGTTGTCTGTGTGCCCAGAGCAGCTGTCCCCTCCCAGAGGCCGTCCTGACCACATTGTTCTCAGTCCCCACTGCCTGCCCTCCTTACTCCCCACCCCCAGGCCCCGCCCCCATCCTCGCTGGGTATTCGAAGCCTCTTCCTTGCAAATTTCAAAACCACAGCTCAAAGAGGCTTCAGGAAAATGGGAATCATCGGCTCCCGTAACTGGGGAGCCAGAGGAGGGCTGGTTCGAAGCGGGCCACACGGAGGGACTCACCTGAACGCCCCTCTCCTCCTGTCGGCTGGGCCCTTGGCGGGGCCCGACTTCCTCCTGTGCTGGGGCAGGGGGTGCGGGGGGCTCCCTCCAAGTGCTCAGGACCGGGGCTCTCGTGGCTTCAGGCTCGCGTTGCCCCTGACTAGCAGCTGTTGTAGAAAGTGACTCTTTTCCTGCTCTCCGGAGGAAAGGCCCCGCGAGGAGCCGCCTGGCCTGTTTGTCCTGGAGTGGAGCCTCAGCATGAAGTGAGGCTGCGCTCTGACCGTCCATACCGGGGCGTGCGCCCACCCCAGAGCCGAGCACGCAGCCCCCGATCTTCTCGGACTGAGAATGCAGGAGGGATGGGTCTCTAAAGGGAAGAGTGTGACGAGACTGACAAACTGGCGCTGGGCTGGCAGGGGCTGTGGACACTCACAACACCCGGCTTCAGGTCGGCTCTACTCATCCGCCACACCAGACACAGCAGCCTGCCGTTTCCCCTCGGCTTGTTGTGTTTGTTACCGTGTATCTCCCCATTGGAACACAAGCGCCCCAGAACAGAGGGCTTGATCTGATTTTGAAGCATTGCAGTATGCGGTTGACAACGAGTGCTTGTTGAATGAATGAATGATGGAAGAAATGTGACCGCAGGACAGGGATTCGGGCTCCAGTTTCTCTTCCTCGCTCCACTGCATCTCACGTCTCAGGTCTCAAGTTCCCCCGAATCAGATTCTCCCTCTGAGCGTGCAGGTACCTTAAAGGTGCCTGCGTGTCCTGGTGTCAGTGACCATGGGCTTGCCGTTGGTCTGAGGGTCACTTTGACCCAAGTCCTCCTCAGTATAAGACGAGATGCTAGAGACGTGGTCCTCTGTCCTTACCACGTAGATCGATGTCGAACCCTGAGGTTTCCAGTCCATGTCGGAATGAATAAAGGGATGGGCTCAGCCCAGGAGTTTAGTCTCATGTTTTTCTTCAGTGACACCTCAAAGCACTGTGGAGCCCCTGAATTTATGTACTCACAGTCCCCACTTTACACCCCCCAAAACACTAGTATTGATTTACCTCTCTCATAAGGCTGCTTGAATATTCATGAAGCTTTTCTCTGCATCATGAAAATATTCATTTCCACCTGTGATTAGATTCAAGGAAGTCTTCTGTTTCCCCACTTTGGCTGAGCAGCAATAGCAGAGATTTCCGGCTGTTCACAAAATACATGTTTTCTTCTTCGCGGGCACCCGGCGAGACGGGGTTTCCCAGCCTCCCCGGCAATGAGGTGCGGCAGCGGGACTTAAGGTTAGTTCACAGGATGTGAGCACAAGTTCTCGGCCTGGCCCAGGGAAAGCTCCACGCACGGCCCCATCCTCCCCGCAACACGGAGACAGGCCTGGACAGCCTTGGGGGCCACCTGCTGAAGACAGCAGAGTAGCCCCAGCGTGAGCCCCCCGACGGCCCTGCCCTCCATGCTGTTACGTGGTGAGACGTAACCTTCCACTGTGTCTGAGCCATCATGCTTCTGGTGGTTTGCTTCATTAAGTCGTTCCTGACTTCACTCCGTGATACAAAGTGATCTCTGAAGGAGACTCCAGTGAAATCGCAATGTTACGATTTTTGCTAAAGAGAAGTGATAAAAAATTTTGCTAAAGAGAAGTGATAAAGAAGTGCCTGGAGGCTAACCGAATGAACAGAAATATAGAAGTATATATCAATGGCTACTTCCAGATGTCAACTAGTAGTGAGATGACAATACATATTGTGTCTATGCATTTACTTGTGCAATATAGATCTATATTGTTATGCCTATATCAATACATAAAATGATGCACCAGCCCACTCCCAGACGCTGAAATCTGAGAAGACCTCGTTATCAAACACATTTACTTCAAAAACTAGCACCTTATTCTTGGAAGCTCAGGTTCAGCATTTTTCCAACACAGTTAATTGGAGTAACATCATAAAAGATGATAAAAACTAAAATAGTTTTATAAAAAGTGGTAAGTGTTAATGTGATAATTAAACAAGCTAATTAAGAATGTTTAAGGCCTCAAATTGTAGTTCCTAGTCCCAAAGATTGAAAGAGAGGGAGGGTGGGACCTGAAGGGGCCTGATGACCTAGTTATTTAGGTCACGTGGGGACAGCCAGGAGCCCCTCCCTCCACTGCCCACGAGTACAACCTGTGAGGGGTCCTGTCCTCTGGGATGGCATTGGCTCAGGCCCATGTTTCCTTAAGCCATCCTGAAAGAGATGAAAGATCCTTTACAACAGTCTCAGGGCTGTGTTCAGATGTCTTGAACATTCCAGTGAATGATAGATTGAGAACAGAGTTCTCTGGAGAAACGGAAGCTGTAAAATGCATGTCTAAGGAACTGGTTCCCACAGTCATGGAGCCTGAGTCCAGTCTGCAGGGTGGGCCGGCAGCTGAAGACCAGGGGAGCTGATGCTGCAGGTGCCGTCCAAGGGCGTCTGCTGGAGAATTTGCTCTTGCTCAGGGGAAGGCCAATCGTTTTCTTCTGTTCGGGTCTTCACCTGATTGGGTGAGGCCCACCCACACTGGGGAGGGCAATCTGATTTACTCAGTCTGTCAATTTCAATGTTAATCTTATCCAAAAACACCCTCGTAGAAACAGCCAGACCGAATGTTAGACTGAATATCTGGACATGCTTAGCCCAGTCAAATTGACACATAAAATTAACCGTTTCAAGGGATCAGCAAACTTTTTCAAGAAAGGACCAGATAGTAAAATCCTAGGTTTGCGAGTATGTGGTCTTTGTCTGAATTATTCAGCTTTTCTGTTGTAGGGTGAAAATTGCCACTGACGACACATAAACAAATGAGCAGGGTCATGTTCCAATAAATTTTTATTTATATAAACAGGCAGAGGGCCAGAGTTTGCCGAGTCCTGACATAGATAAATAACTAACATTAACTGAGCCCTTGGAATGTTCTCTAAGTACTATCCATGCATAACTGATTTAACCCTTTCAGTGATCCTCTGAGAAAATGCAGGCATTGGCACAGGTGAGTAACCTGCCCGAGGTTATCAGCTGGTTAGTGATAGAATTAGTCCTCCAATCCAGGCACGATGATCTCTAATCCTCACCCACCAGGATAACCCGACTGCTCCCAGCTGCCCTGTTCTCACAAACAGAGGGTCCAGCGGAGGCTCAGTGCAGAGTGAGGTGTCTGGTCTCCCTTGCTTTTCCCTGTTACTCTGTGGACCATCCTATGATGGGCATCTCCATCGAAGTTTCTAGATGTTTCACTTCCTTGGAGCCTTAAGTCAGTAGGTCTAGTAACTTTGTTTCCATAACGATTTCCCTGCATTCGGTGTGGGGGAGAACATTAATCCCTGTTGCATGTGAGGATGTGACCATCCCTGAGCTTGGACCCCTACATTTAAGTCCGCAAGTGCTCACTGAGCTCTCTGTGATGGTATCAACCCCCTTCTTTTCCAGACAGGAAACAGGCTCAGAGTGGATGTAACATTTTCATGGTCATATTCTTGGTAAGTGGTGCTGCAGGTGGATTTGGCCTAAAGCACGTGAGTCTGCAGGACACATGCTTTCTCCAGGCCCTGTCGTGTGCACTGGGTCGTTAAAATTCATCAGAGCTATAATACAGTTTTACCTCAAGGTCATTGAAGGCTAGTTGGCATTTCAGTTTTACCAATAGCTAGTCACATCTCAAAGCAATGACCTTGGTCTTTATTATGATTATTTTCATCAGTACCACTCAGAAACCAGTGATATGTAGTGAGAGTTATCCGTTGTTACACTGGGGAGCATTACAGCAAACACTGCTACTGGGGATGTCATCACCTCCATTTTGGGTCCCAAAATGGCAGAGGAAAAGTTAGGAAAAAATATAGAATGTTCTCGGGATTTTATTTTTCAAAACCCAGCCTTAGAACCCAGCTTAGTATTGAGCAAGTCTTCCCAAAAGCAAAAGATCTCTGCCATCTGAATTCTTCAAACTGTCAAAGAGCAAGATGCTGAAACTCCCAGCAGGATCGCTATTCTGACCAGATGTGAATAGAGCCTAAGAAATATGACAGATGCTGGTTTCCATGTAAAAAGCAGGGGCACCTGCGCCCTGGGCTCCTGTCCCCAGTGGATGGAGAATGTGGCAGGAAAAGATGCTCTGTGCATGGACCAGAGGTCATGGAATGAAGCTGCAGGTGTGACCAAGGATGCTGAGGTGGGCAACACAGTTACGTCTCCTGGTACCGTTAACGAACAGACATCTGCCTGGTGTTTCATGGTTCAAGGTGTGAGTTCATCTTCCCTTCCTGGCAAACCAACCCCGTGTACTTTATAGAAAGGACAAGTGAGGGCAGAGGGATGACGCAACTTGTGTGCATCACGCAGACGTTACATTTTTGGCCCCGGATTTGAGCCTGTGTTTGGACAGCAGCTGTGTCATCTTTTCACTGAAACTTTAAGCTCTGTCAGATCTTGTCACCGTCCATGTAAAATTGTCGCCAATGTCAATGTGAGCTTTGGGGCCAGAGTCTGAGATAAGTCAGGAAGGTAGAACAGGACCTCCGGGCAGAGCGGCCAGGCTGGCTGTGTTTGTGCTTGGCTGAGGGCCTGGCTGGGATGGGGGGAGCTGAGGCCCTGAGGGCTCGCCCACCCAGTGGTCAGCTCTGTGCGTGGAGGAGGGGGAGGTGGCAAGCCGGCCAAGCCGTGTGGCCGCCACATGTCTCCCTGCCCCGAGATACGGGTCCCTCCAGCAGCGTGGCACAGGCATCGAGCGTTTGGCTCTGAGATCCAAACCCGGTGTCCAGGGAGCAGATCAAAGCTGACGGTTCCCAGGAGGGACGTGACCCAGGTCTCAGCATTAGAGGGAAGCAGGGGGGCTTAAAGCTTCTCCAGGGTCCTCCTGAGCCCCATCCGCTTCCTGGCCCCTCCTCTGGGAGGGCATCCTCTCTCCGGCCGCACTGGGGCAGCTGGGAATGTTACAGACCTTCCTAACGTTTCAAGGTCAGTGAACCCAAATCTACTTCCTTGAAGTTCTCCCTAGACTTGAAGTTTTCACAGCTCACTGCTTCTAGATGTTGTCCCCAGAGCAGTTTGGCCCTGTCACCCTGTCTTCTGCTCTGGGCGAGATGGTCAGGAGAGGAGACGCATGGCGGGGATCACAGGAGATCGCGTGCGGATTCCTCCCTGCCACCCCACCGACCCCGGGTTATCAGTAAGATGCGTCAGTGAGCGGCTGTCTCAGCCCAGATGCTCCCAAGTTCTGATGACGTCGTCTGGTTTACAACCTATGAAAACACGCCTTCCTCATTTCCTCAAGGCCCTGCTGATCTGAACAGCTGAAGTGCTGATGAAAGACCCTGCCTGCCCCCAGCCCGGAAAATACCTCTGTCCTCGCCGTGCCCATCAAGGCCTCAAAATACAGAGAACGGATGCAGGCATTTCCAACACTGTAACAGGACCCGGGAAGTTTTCGTAGGAGGGCTACTGGGTGACCTTCAGCCATGTGGCTGTGAGCACAGTGCGGTATCAGTTTCAATAGCCCGTGAAAGCAGCCTGGAGCTGCAGTCGGGAGCCACCATCCTCCCGCGAGGGCTGCTCTCATGGGCTATTCGTGCATCAGAGGGTCATCTAGAGCCTCCGTGTTCCAGGGAAGCACAGCCCTATCCTAAGTGCTCACGGTTTGCTGAGAAAGGGAACTCGCAGATACTTCTGTGCCATTTCTGTGCCAGGTTTGCCACAGGGGCGAGACCCTGTCTCCTGTGGGACCCCAGGGCAAGAGTCTAGGGGTCCAGGGAGGGCTTCACGTGGTGGGAGGTGGGGACGGGGGCTTGGGATAATTGTGTGACCTGAATGATAGCAACCAGGCGGCGGGGACGACGCAGTCTATTCTCGTTATTCACGGCAGTTATGCTCCCGAAAAGTGGGCCCAAGCACTGAGTCGGTGAATCTGGCCCGTTGCTCTTGGGAGATACAGGGTCCGTGTGTTGGTCAGGGCTCCCCAGAGAAACAGGGCCAACAGGATGTGCATATACACAGACTGTCTGTGATGGTGGAGGCGGGTGAGTCCATGGTCTGCAGCATGGTCAGCAGCCTCAGGCCCAGAGCAGAGTGGGCACTGCAGTTCAAGTCCAAAGGCAGCTGGTTGCAGAATCCCCCCCTTGCTCGGGACGGTCAGGTTTTGTTCAGTTCGGGCCGTCAGCTGATTGGACGTGGCCCACCCACCCTGGGCAGGGCGATTTGCTTCGCTTGCAGTCCACTGGTTTAAATGGGAATCTCATCCAAAATCAGCCTCAGAGAAACACCCAGAATAATGGTTAGCCAAATATCGGGACACCGCAGCCCAGCCCAGTGGACACATACAGTGAACCCCCACAGATTCCTGCCAACGTCTGGTCACAGCAATTTCACCCACCAAACAGTACGCCACCTTGTTTTACGTGTTTCTGTTTGAAGACACCCAACTTAATAGACATCACTGATGCACTAACATTGAACTCAGGGCCAACAGCCCATAACTCGTGCTGTATGGAAGCTTCTCTGGGAGGCCCAGCACGGCCTAGGTATGCTTAGGACCCTAGACAGCACTGCAGCGTGACACTTGGGGACCATTTTAGACAGAAAACCACGAACAAAATCACCGAGATGTGAAGAGCGCGGCACTCAGTAGACTACGAGGAGGACACCTGTTTGCGTGTGAGCTGGACGGAGAAGGCGGGATGTGGTCCTGTCCCAGCGGAGCCAGGGCGGTGGGTCTGGATGTGCATGTGTTTCCCTGCTCTGCGATGTCTGAGGACGCCCACGAAGGCCCCACGAGTGCTGACTGCAGGTCACTAATAGGCCTTGGTGCGCAGGCGGATGTACCAACACGGAATCCCAGACCAGTAAGGACTGACCGCGTATGAAGCTGGTCGGCTGTGAGCCTGCCTGGTGGTGACTCACGATCGGGTGGAGCCGGGGGTGGCGGTGGAGGTGAAGCTGGACAGCACAGGGCTGGGGACATGCTCGGGGTTAAAGGACTTTCTCCTGAGCCTGGACTGGGGGTTCAGCCATTGCAAGTGATTGAAGAGTTTTGGAAAGTGAGTGGTGATCTGCCTTGCATTTTTGATGTGTGTAGATGTTTTCATCTATAAAAGTGGATGAAAAGTGGAGGTGCTGGACTCGGGGGGTCCTGATGAAGTCTGCTTCTGGGACCCCAGCGAGAGAAGGTGATGCTCTACGTGGGGGCAGGGGGGGCGGAGCTGGGAGGAGAGTCGGGGGGAGAGGCCAAGGCCCCGCGGGAGGCTGAGGCCGAGGAGAGGTTCTGTGGTACCCAGGTTCAGGGCTGCATCCCTGGAACAGAATGTGTCTGCAGCCCTGCAACCACGGATCCTGAGAGCACCTTCCCCAGGCCTCCTCCACACCCACGGCAGCAGCTGTGCTTCCTTCCTCCTCTCAGACTTCCCCGGGAGACGCCCCAGCCCCCGAGCTCTTCCTGGACCGTGTGTTCCGCATCCCAGCGTTCCCCCTGCATGCCCCGTCTGAAGCGCTGCAGAATCCCTGCAGCTGTCCACAAAAGGGGCCCTCTTCCTTCGGTCTCGGGGGACAATTCCGTTCAGACCTGTCACTCCTGTGTTTAATAAATCGGGTCCCTCTCCACCAACGATGGTGACGCTCGGTCCCAGCCCTGCCCAGCGCTTCCTCGCAGGGCTGGAGGGCGGAGGTCATGGCTAAGCAGCCCTCCTGAAGACTCAGCAGACGGGGACAGATCTGAGGGGAGACTCTCTGGGGGCTGCAGCCCCGGCCCTTTGTTCACCTCTGAGCTCTGAGCCGCTCTGCATCTTGAAATGAATTACCACCCACCCACGACGAGGCCTGCTTCTTGTCCGCCCTCCATCGCGGCTGAGAGCGTGCTGGTCCCCGTTCCCATCTGTCACTGTCAGCCGGCACCTTCTCTACGCCAGTTTCATCCTGGGGCCTTTTAAGTTGCTGAGCCCAGTGGAGATACCGACGTGTACACTGTGAGGAATGGGTTTTCCACGATCAGTTACAATCAACCGGGTCTCTCTCTTCCCCGGGCGCTTGATCCAAATATTTACAGGGAATTCTGATCAGATGCTCACGGTCCAAATTAGTATTATTTCTTCTGAAAATGCAAGAGTGTTTTCCTCCAAAATCAGCTGGTTTTGAGTCAGTCAGCGTATTATGTGGCAAAACGCAGCAGAGGTAGGTGACAGGGGACAGCGTGTGACGTGGCTGGTCAGTTACGGAGAGGGCAGCGTCCCGGCGAGCGTCCACAACCCAGGCCATGCATGGAGTTTATCTAAGTCCCGAGTCGCCTGTCCCACCCTCTGGTCCCTCCTGCGTGGCCCTCACAGAGTCCCCGCCGTGGGGACCTTCCCCCGAGGGGCTCCCCACCCTGGAGGGGGAGGTCGGCCAAGCGCCGTGGGCCTTGGTAGCTCTTTACACTTTTATTACAATCCTCAGGCGACTGCTTGCCAGCAGGAGTAAAGAGCAGGGATGGGGGACTCATGGGCCTCTTGCTGCTGGGACAGCTAAGTGGCTAGGGGAGCAGGCGTCCAGGGCGGGCGCAGGACGTGGTCCCCGTCGGGCTGGAGTGGAGACGCTGCTGCTGCCACCTCCAGGGCTGTGTGTCCAGACGAGCAGCTCACCTGCGAGCGGCAGGAACAAGAACTCCTGCTCCCCAGAGACCACCAGTCTCTCTTCTCCCCCATTTCCTCCCCTCCCCCACCCCGGGCCCCTCAGCATCCAACATCCTTGGGGACCCCTGAGCCCAGACTGTCTCCTGGGGACCCAGGTCCACGTAAGGTATGCAGAGGAATACACGCATTCTTATTTCTCTCCTAATTAAAATTAACTCAGAAAATGACTTGTTTCTGTCACATCTTTATGGAAACTGGAGTCACATGTCTCATGTCCTGGGACTCTGGCCACACCTCCTGGAGGCTGAAGCTAAGCTCCCCCGGCGTTTGTGTGCCGTCTTCCCGTTTCTTATGTCACATCCTTATCTCACCAGTCCTGTATTTTGCCTAATATTAAAAAAAAACGAATCCCAGTCCAAAGCAATACCATCTGTGGGAATCTGATCTGGTAGCGAGATGTTTCTGAAAAAAATCTTAAGTAAATTCTATTTATTCTCATTCTCCTGCCCGCAGGTCCCCAGTTTAATGCAAGTTTGGGCTGGCTCCGTCCTGTAGGGAAAGGGCTGCTCCCCAGCCCCAGGGGTGAAACAGGTCCTTCCCTTTGCCAGAGGATATTTTAGACTCAGATTTGTAGCGTAATCTGGCCCAGAGGGGTGGGGCCCGGGAAAGGCTTTCCCTGGAGAGCAAAGGAGATGCTGAGGTACCAGGGCCCATTTTCACTTTCTGGATGTTTCATTGACAGAGGCGTCTAGAACTGTTGTGGACTTCTGGCCGTCATCCGAGGGCTGTCCCGGGGGAAAGCAGGAAGGCCCTGACCCGTCAGAACACCGTTGAGCTGCTCACACACCCGCCTCCAGGGATCAGCAAGGTAAGTCTGGGATAGAATCTAGAAAACTGTGTTTTTAGCAACCTGCCCTGGGAATTTACATACAGGTTTTTTACCAGCCAAAATATGTGAAACATGGTCTTAAGCCAGCTTGATAAATTGCTTCAAGACGCCGAATATGTTTGGATCTCAGCCAGGGGCGCTTCTGCCCTGCAGGGGACATTTGGCAACATCCCCAGGTGTGTTTGGGGGACGCTGCTGTCATTTAGTGTGGAGGGACCTGGGACGCTGCTAAACATCTTACAATGCACAGGGCAGTCCCCACGGCAGTTACCTGCCCGACGTGTCAGCAGCGGGTGGGGAGCCTGGGCTGACAGCCTGGAGGGGCCGTGAGGTCCTTCTGTGAAGCGTGGATGCCTTGAGGATCAGAAAAGAGGAAGGGAGTGAAAGAGAAAAGTCTTGGCGAAGCTGGGCACGTTCGTGGTCCATTTAAAGCCTTGATGAGAGTGTGCCTGCCACTCCTCCCCCGGCAGGGGTGCTGGGCGTGAGTCTAGGCCTGAGGCTCCTTGAGAAGAGCCTTCATGGGTGGGGGGCGTATGGGGACACCGTGCTTAGCAGGTGTCACTGAGGAAGAACATACTTTGGGCAAATAATTTCGCCAGCTGACCAGATGAACTGTTTTAAGCATAATTTTTTATTAAAAATAAACAACCTAGCATAATTTACATTTTCTATATCTTCACAATTAGACTGTGGACCACAGTCTCATGTCTGCAGGGTCATCGCCAGCACCGATTTATCACATTTTGCACAACAATGCCTTCGGGAAACTTGCTCTCAATTAAACTAGTCACTCCCTCCGTCGCCTCCCAGAAGTGGAAATTCTGAAGTCCGTGTACCTTTTTCTTCTGCAGTTTCCACTGTAACGGCCAGGCCTGCTGCAGGCCCTTCTGTGGTTTGAGTTCTCTCCTGCCGATGCAACCGCAGCGCTCAAGGCCGCTCAGAGCACCAGAAGTGCTCGCCCACCGCAGACCCTGGGGGCAAGGCCAGGTCCAAGCACCAGGCCGATGGCCGCAGGCTGGACAGAGCGGGATGCCGAGGAGATGGCTCTGGAGGGATGGGCCTGAGGGAGTGAGGGGACTGGGCAGTTACCGCAGATATGGGCGTGTAGTTCCCATTTTTCTTTAGGACTGACAGCATGGTAGGTCCAGTTAGTTTAATAACCGGACATAAATAGGATGCTGGGAC
This sequence comes from Monodon monoceros, assembly GCF_005190385.1. Lineage (NCBI taxonomy): Eukaryota > Metazoa > Chordata > Mammalia > Artiodactyla > Monodontidae > Monodon > Monodon monoceros. Next base: position 86,368,098 of record NW_021703775.1, read on the forward strand.
ATAAATATCCTTGACTTCGGCGTGAGAGTTACTTCTCTTTGATCCTGTTTAGTAAAATGAATGAATTGCTGTTGCCATTTTTTTTTTCTAGCTGTTTCAAAGCCTGTGATGTGCACACGGACTTGCACCTGCCGCGTGGTCCACCATCAGGAGGGCCCTCAGGTGAACGTGGGTCAGTGAGTTGCAGCGGGAGCCCCCTAAATACGGAGCCTCGCGTCTGCTCTGTTGGTGCGTCAGCTTCCACTGTGGACCAAGGCTCAGACCTGAGAGGCTCACCCACACAGGGTAAGCAGGGTACGTCGGCCAAAGCAAATCCATGGTCGTGCCCAGGATTGGGGCAGGGAGATACTCCCTTCCCGTGGAGGGGCGAGGTGGAGTGAAGACTCACTAAACAACAATATAATTTACTTTCACTCTCCTTAGTTCTATACTTTAGGTGGAAATGTCAGGGGCTTCACGTGGTGATCTTGGGAACACGGGGAAACCTCGGGATGCTAGGTGTCTCTGGGTGCGGAGAAAATATGAATGACCAGTGAAAGGTGAGCATTTTCCTGGTAATCACGACTCAAGCAGACCATATGCTTACACTTTGTTCCAATCGGGGTTAAGGAAACACCAGATTTTTCGTGGGTTTTGATGGGAGGAAAGAAGGAGTGGTTTCTAGGCAATGAGGATGCGGCCCCTCGCTTTGCCTGTCGTGGTTCACGTTCTCTCCGGGTCCTTCCTGGTCTAATAAAGAGCATCCTGGCGGAAGAGACACTGGAGCAGGTGCCTTTGCAGCGCAGGCTCTGGGTCCCGTTCTGGTCAAGGAGGCGCACGGGGACCCGCTGGCTCTGCTACCAGGCTGCCCCGGGCACCGTGCCTCTGCCTGCCCTCTCCCCCCCACCCCCCTACCCCCAGCTATAATGGAGGGAAGTGACCTACAGGGCAGGGGGCAGCCCCCAAGGATTCGGAACTCTGCATTGGCCGGGCGCTGAGCGGAAAGAAAGGGTGACTTGGACAGTGGCCGAGCACAGAGCTGCCCTCGCATTGTTGGTGCGTCTTCCCCAGGCCTCCCCGGAATCTCAGGGGACCTCACACAGGTGCACGTGAGAGCCTGTGACTGTCACACACTCTCTTTCCTCCTCTTTGTCCTGAGAGCCTCCAGCTGGAGTGTGTGTGGCCCCTGCCCTGTGCTCAGCAGTGGGTTTTGCGGTTACCTTGTGAACTCGGGGTGCCGGTCCAGCATTTAGATTTTGCTGTGTGTGGGTCACCTTGTGTATGGAGCATATCACTGATTCGAATCAATCGATCAGTGCATATCACATAGGAGCTATTCTGAAGAGCACCCCCCCGTGAGAGCCGCACTGGGCCTGGAATTAAGAGGCTGTCAGGAGGGATTAGAGCCCGAGTCCAGCTTTCCCTGGACCGGCTGTGTGCCTTCAAGGAATCACATGGTCTGGCTCAGGCTTTGTTTTCTTGGTACAAAATCCAGATACAGACGTACTCTGGTCTCTCGGGGCAGCCGTGAAGATCCAAGGAGATAGCGGGTATGAGCGGAAGGGACGGACTGTGGCCAGTGGCACTGCCACGTTGCAGGCAGTTCTAATACTCGGGACCCCGGCTTCGGAGTTCAAACACTGAATGGACGCCGACCTCCCTCCTTCCCTCCCACCCCAGTGAAACAGCTGCTTTTATAAAGGCCGGTGACCTTTGATAAGGCTTGCCAGGTGTTCTTAAAGCATCTCCTTGCTCAGGAAACCTTCTTAAAGAGAGTGGGCACGTGAGGCAAGGACGAGGGTGCCCGTGCCTTCAAGGAAACGGTGATGGGAATCTTGCTCCCGGTACCGATTTGCTTAGCGAGTCCTTTCCCACGGAAGCTGAGCCCCAGCCAGGTCACGTCTGAGTGACGGCAGAGCCTGTGTTCACAGCCCATGAAGGAGAGTCTCCTTCATGGCGTTCCATTACGTCAAGGAGCACGTGCTTGGCCCATTTCTGATGTTGATGGGAGCATCTAAACACCCACTCGTGGGCCGGTTAAAAATACCTGCAGGTAACGCCTTTGGGATGGACAGCAGGCTGGGTGCGGCCTGTGCAACTCTGACCATCCTGTGATGCCCTGGGTTCCAAGCTCCGATCCACGGATCAGCTCCGCTCGCAGTCTGTGCTTTTCTTAGGCGGCTACTGGGAGCACGTCTCCATCCGATGGGGACCCTTCAGCGGAGCTGCCCTGCACTGTCCCGTCCCTGCCCTCCGGCACCCATGGTGCTGCCGGCGAGGGTGGCAGGTTGTCCTTTGAGTCCACACTTTGCCTGGCTCCGCCTGCCATCAGAAACGCACGGTACTAGGCCTGAGGGGGAGCTTTTCCGTGGGGTGGGTGTCCTGTCAGGAGGTGATGGTCAGGCTGGCTCTGGAAGACTGAATAGACGTGTTTTCCATCGGGAGGAGGGGACAAGATTTTGGCAACCGACCAGGGCAGGTGCAAAAGCACAGCTGGCTGAACGCCACAACGATGGGGATGGAGGTGGAGGGGATGAGATACAAACACACGGGCCACGCGGAGGGGCGTGGGCACTTCCTGAGTGTGATGGGGCTGACGGGACCCATGAGGCTCTTGGGACAAGGGGCTCAGTGTCTGAGGCCCTGCTCCTCGGGGACCTTGGCACTCTCTGTAGAGCTGGGTGCAGAACCACCCACTGTGCTTCCCAGCTGACCTTCTGGAAGGCAGACCACCTGCCCGGCTGGGGACAGAGGCCACCTCAGGGCAGGCGGGACCCCAGGGGCCAGGGCTGGTGTCCCTGCGTTCAGGGCTTAGGTAGCGCCAAGGGCTGCTTTCGTCAGCAGGTGTTTCCCAGACGAGGTGGCCGGCTGGGGCATGTGGGGTCCCTCAGGGCTGGAGCGCAGCCTCCAGATGGCCTGAGGAGGGCAGAGGGTGGTGGGAAGGTGCTGCCCGAAGGGACGAGGAACGTCTTGGAGGCCGAGCCCGGGCCGGGGGGGGCGGGCTCCTGTCTGCTGAGCTCCAGGGTGGAGATGCACCACCCCCCGGCCCCCTTGTCCCCTCGTCCCCCTCCATCCGTCCTGTCCCTCGTCACTAGCCGCCTCCCTCTATTCCCCCAGGCCCTGCCGGTGAGCAGGTCTCGGCACAGAGCCCTCCCGCCGGCGGGGCCGCACATGCAGGTCCACGGTTGGAGCGTGCGGTGTGGTTGCTGATACTTAGAGGAGGTCTCTGGCTCGTCGCTTCCACGGGGCCGTTAGTCCAGGCGTGTGGCTCCAGGGCGCCGGCCCCGAGGAAGCTGCCGAGGCGGTTAGGTGGGAAGGGCCCGCCGCTTCCTGCAGGGACCCCGGCAGCAGCCTGGACATGGTACCCAGACCCGGGCCTGGCCTTGGGCCATGTCTCAGGCACGCTTTCTTCAGACGTCTGCAAACAGAAAGACATGTTTCGCATTAACTGGCGATGGACGGGTACAGTCTTCTGGAGGAAACTCGGGGTAAACTTCAGGTGAGGGTAAACCCTTAGGTGGTTACCACACAGCACTGAGGACCTTTAGTCTCCAGCCATTCACGGTTTTCCTCACCTTCCTCCGAATTCGTGTCGCTCCGTGCCCCTCTCCGCGCCCTGGAAATTGGGAGCCCTGATTCTGCTGGTACTGCCACGAGCTTTATTCTTTTCCCACAGGCCACGACCTCCCATGGGCTGGGCCAGACCCTCCTGCACAAACATCTTCACAACGTGCGGCCCCCATGAGTCAGCTCTCCCTTCCGAGGAACAGACACTCAGTCACCGCTGCCACCAAGATCTTATACTGTCGTCCCCTTTTCCATTTACTTCTGATCTAAAAAAAAATGAGGTGAAAAACTGGTTCACGGTGTAGTTGACAGAAAATACGTTATCTGTGCTGCACAGATAGGCCATCCTGCAGCTATCTGAGTTATAAGATTCTATCGCCTAAATAAGGTCGTCGCTGCGGGACGGATTACACTGCGGTACTGGCCAGCACAGAGGTGGCTCAGGCGCCCTGGGTGAGATCGCAGGGTTGGGGAGGCTGACAAGTCACCCCAGTGGGACACAGAACTGCGCACCGGGAGCCCTGCAGCCGGAATTGGGGAAACAGCTCAAGGCCTGGGTCCTGGCTGGGGGCTGCGATGGGAACCACCCCCGCTTGGCCGGTTTGCCGTCTGCTCCCTCCGGCTGGAGTATCAGCTTGTTGAAGGTACCGTCCTTCCAGGTGGTGGCTGACACGCTGGTCTCGTGGTTGCCCCTCACAGTGGCGTGGGCAGCTACCTCCTTCCGTGGCCTCAGCTCTCGTCACTCGAGTGTTAGGACAGGGGCCCCCGCCCGCTCACACGGCACCGCGTGCGCTCAGGCCTCGGACCCGTGGGACCCTGACTCTGGGGAATAAGGAGCGGGGTTGAGATCCACGAGTGCACCCTCAGCACAGGTGGGCTCTGACATATTTCACAATCAAGTTCGTCCTGGAATTGGGGCGTGGGTCCTGGGGACCGCCCCACTTGGCAACCTCGATTTCCGCCCACCAGAAACTGGGGGTTCGAGACGGGCTGTACTCCACCCAAGCTCCCCAGGGGCCCAGGCGCTCCCTGGGGTGGATGACGCCAGCCTGTGTCGGAACAGCCTTTATAGGTTTTCAAAAGCCTATTTATTGCATGTACTATACAATTTTCTTTTTAAAGGAAACCTAGCTTTTTCTTTTTTTAAAAAATCTCCTTAAAATGAGAGTCTCCCTGACCCTGCCCACGCTGAGTTCAAATTGTCACTGCCGTCCCCCCACACCTGAGCGTCTCCACACTCCTGCAACATTGGTCTAGGGGTCTGCCTGGGGCCAGTGTCTCCTGCTGGCCCAGGTTCTGTGCGAGTGACCCACCGCTCCCCTGGCTCTGGGCCTGACTGGAGCAGTAGCTCCGCCCAAGAGTGAAGGAGAATGTGTCAGAGTGAACAGGCTCGGCCGGGGATCCTTCTGCATCTAATCTCAGCACTGACCCGCCATGGGTTACCCACTTACCCTTGGCCTCCGCATCTGTCAGGTAGAGATCGCAGTGCCTTCCTGGCTGGGTTGTCATGGAGATTTAGCAGCATCTGGTCTGTAAATCACAGAGCACGGGGCCCACCACGGGATCCCTAACCCCCTCCCATTCCTCCCAGCCCCTCCTAGCCAAGATGTTCATGCCAGAGCTGGGGACTCAGAGCTCTGGACCTGACACGTCACCACGAAGACCCCTGACAGGATCCTTCGTCAGGAGACTGCCTTTGGAGTTGTTGAGCCTGCAGTGGGTGCTTGGGTGCCCGAAGCTCATCTGACTATACCACAATGGGCATCGGAGAGATGGAAGGTTCTGAAGGTCTGAGGACTGTCTGGCAAAAATAATAATTTCCTCGTTATTGAAAATTTTTATAAAATACATACAGTTACGGTAATATAGCTGACATAAAGTGGGTGCTTACAACCTGCCAGCTACATGCTATGTGCTTTAGAGGGAGTATTTTATTTAGTCGTTGTGATACCTTTTCTCTTCTTTTTACATAAGAAAACTGAAGTGCAAGGAACTGAAGCAGCTTCCTGACGTCACATGTAATGGGTCCTGGAGTGGAACCTGAATTTGTCTGACCTAGAACCCAACGCTCTCACCTCACTCTCTAGCTCCCAGGCTCTTTAGGAAACACATGGCAACCACCTGCATTCTATAGGATTTTAGTTTGTTTTTACAGCTTTCTATTTATTTTTTGTGTGAAGTGAAGCAAAGCTTGGCATTTGAATTTTTCCCCTTTAGACAATTCTCAGTGCCATTTGTTGAATTAGTCCATTGTTTTCCCATTGTTTCATGATTCTTCATTTTTTACTGTTCATTTCTTCGTTCCACTAGAATCTCGAGTTTCTCTCTGTTCTTGATGCATCACTGCCCCCGTGGACTTCTTTCTCCTTCCCTGGGCAACGCCCCCTCTTCTCATCTTAACTGAGGAGACAGTGGGTGGGGGTAGGCTTTTGTGTGAACTGTGATGTATCACACCCACTCTCAGAGCTTCGCCCCGTCTCAGGGTCCCCGTCCTGCTGCCCACAGCAGAGGAGCAGGCGAAGTTCCAGGCATGGATGACGGTCTCATTGAAGGAGCATCTTCTCCATGTGGGGCGGCCCCTGTCATCCCAGCTGGGGCCATGGAGCACACACACCCAGGTCACCCGGGGGAGCCAGGCGTGGGGTCACAGCCAGGCGCCTGCTGCCTCACAGTCAGAGCGGATCGCTTTCCCACGGTAAAACGTCGGTGCATCCCGAGCCCCCAAGAAACAAATCTTCCTCTCCCGCGTGTCCCCTAGTCTCTGTAGCTGGCCTCAGCATCCTCTAAGCCGTGTAAACTAAAACACCCTGTCCCCCTGAAATTCAAATCCATCTGTCATTCTTGTGACACCCTCCGCCAAATACCCGCAAAGCCCCCGCCTTGTTCCGGTCCTGGCCACGCCCTCATCTGACCCAGGACAGCGTCCGGCCTGCTCACCTGCCTCCACCTCCCCTCCTGCCCCACACCTGTGCTCCACGGAGCCAGGAGAGCTTTGCAGAAGCATAAACTGCATGATGGTGCCTTTCTGCTTATAGCCCTTTAATGCTTCTAATTTTACTCAAATAAAACCTGAAGTCCTCTTCCTGGCTTACATAGTCCTTCAGACATGCCAGGGGGCTTCCAGCTGGGGCCCTGCACTGACTGTTCCCTGGGCAGACGCCGTCCGCCCCGATGTGGGCCCAGCGGGTCCAGCCGCTCAGACCTCAGCTCCAGGGAGAGGCCACTCAGGCCCTTCGCTGCCCTCCTGGTCACCAAAGCCACACACTGAGGCTCTGCATTGACTGTTTTGTCCCCATCCTCACGGCCAGTGGACACCCACCGGGTGATGCTAGGCCCTTGTGGCATCTTTCCCGTTAAAGCCCTTCAGCGGGAACTGTGCCTGGTGCCTGGAATAAGGTCAAAAACACTAGGCAGATGAACGTTGGGTTTTGGGTACGACCTTGCCCCACGTGAGTCCTTTTAATGCCCCATCTGAGGGACATCTCCAGCCAGGTAGGGGCCGCAGCGGAGCCCAGGGACACGCCTGGTTTCACCTCCTTTGTGTGTTTGCTCACGTTTTCCCCCAAAGCTCGGGGGCTGGCAAGGGGGAGAGACCCAGGGCGAGGCCAGCGCACTGGTTTCCTCCTCAGGGCCCCCGAGGGCTCCCGCTTCTGTGTGGGGCTGGGAGTTGCCCCAGAGCTGCTTCTGGGAAGTGATCGTGGGGCAGGAATTCAATTTGGTGGCTCTCCGCCGTCTGCAACAGAATCACAGATGGCTGTGTCTGCGAAAACAGAAATATCCATGTGGATTCAAGAGGGCTGTCCGTCCTGACGGTCTGGACCAGCCTAACATATTCTGGTGGCGTCTGCAGGTTTCCGAGAAGTGCTGGTAAAATTGAATGAGTTCCTCTCAGCTTCTGAGGGACATTAGGGCCTCCAAACTGAATGATCGAGTCTGGTCTTCTGGAGACTGTAGAGCTTCAGAAATGCAGTTATGATGGAACCGAGGTCCCCCTGACCTCGTGGCAAAACGACGCTGAAACCTTGTCGTCTGCATTTCGTGGTTTCCTCCTCAGATGCCTCGGAAAGCAGAGAGCGCTTCCTTGGACTCATCAGGCCGCCCTCGCTCCCCACAGCCGGTGCCTGGCGAGTTTATCCCTCACCTTTCTTGCCCAACCCCAGGGTCCGCCTTGAGAGATGTGCCTCGCCAGCAGCTGTGCGGGATCCAGAGGGAGAAGGCAGACGCCACTGTCCTAGCAAAACGGGACTCGTGACGGCAGAGAGCTCAGGACACACCGGGCCCCTCTGGGGCAGACGGGGGTGGGTTCCAGCTGGGAGGGCGCTGTGTGTACAGAGAGACGGGAGGCTGATGCAGGGCTGGAGGCCTGGAGCGTTGCCACCCCATGTCCTGCAGACCCTCTCCTCCCACCTGCTGGTGTGGCAGCATGGCTGCCCCACTCTGAGACTTGGGGACACCTAGGTATGCCTTCCCCTGGAGCCCTCTCTACCGGGCCAGCCCCAGCCACCCTCTGAGGACACCCGTGCTTGGCCCCCTACTCCTGTCTTATGTGCCCTGCTCCAGGCAGATTTCCTCTGGGGGCACTTCCTTAACGATGCACCTGTACACAGACCAGATCTTCAGGGCCGGCTGCCAGACAGCCCGACCGAAGACCGTCTGGGCACACAGAAGCTGCTAGGAAGTATTGGATGATTGGATGAAGAGATGTCAGAGGCGTGGAGGAATGTGGCACCATCTTTGCTTACGTGTCACCTTCTGACCATGAGCTGGAGAGGTGACGGCACTGATCCTGCAAGGATGCTCTCCAGACCTCTGTCCCCGCAGCTGGTTTCCAATAACGGGGTGGGGGCAGAGGGGCTGCTAGGGACAGACAGCTTTGTGGAGCGCTGCACCCTGTACTCCCCTCACCGATGGTCCCCAGTTGAGACCGTACATTTACATCTTGGACCAGTACTGCATTAAATACATACACTTAATTTTCAAGTCCATCCTCTCACACACTTGGCCTTGGAACCCTTTCATCACTCAACGCCAATGAACGTTCTTGGTGAACAAGAATGTTCACCTTGAGCAAGAAACACGTTGGGTGTTTCTTTCCACAGAAAACACCCAACAAAAGCAATGCTCAGAGACAGACTCCCATGGTGCAGGAGGGATATTGGGTCTGATGAGTGGTTTGGGCGGAACGTGGACCCCACACCAGGGCCGCTACAGGAGGTGCAGAGCACTCTCTGGAGGTAAAGCCATTTTCAGCAAGAGAATGATGACACATCTGTTTTCCATTAAACAAGCGAACTGTGTAATCGTTACACATTATCATTTTTTTCCGACAGGACAGGGCATAGCTGGAAATTAGGCGGATTCGATGAACAGCCAAACCTAATGAACCCTGCAAAGACTGAGCTGTCAGTGGCAACATCCGGAATTGAAGCACACTGTCTGTCAGCGAGTGAATGGTGTTAGGACACTAATTATGTGACCACGGGGCGGGGTTGGTGCAGAGCAGTGACCAGGCCTCTGTGACCAGGGTATGTCGCTGAGGTCGGCTCTGCACACAGCCATCTGCCAGATGTGGCAGGGGCGGACAGCAAGGGTGCCGGTGTGCAGAGCCCCGCTGATGGACCAGCTCCAAGTCAATGCCTCTGGACGCCAAGTCCAGGCTCCCCTTGCCTCCATGGGGATGAGAGACGAAGCGCAGCTGTGGGCGGTACCCGCCCTCGGTACCTGACTCAGCCACGCCCATGTGTGGGGCGCTTCCTGGTCCCTAGTCCCCCTCCTGGAAGATACAGGGGTGAGTAAGACACCCACAGGGGTGGTGCTTTTACCCTGGAGGGCTCGTAATCTGGGGGTGGGGGGCAGCTGGGTTAGTAGCAGCCCTGGAACAGGGTGATGGTTATGTGATATCTTGGCAGTGGTGCCTGGTGGGCCCTGGAGCACAGCGCTGGTTCCTGGCTGGCTGCAGGTAGGCTGTGGTAATCTGGGCTCGGCCAAAGCTCTGGTTCCTGCCCATCCTTTAGTTCTTCCTCACTCTTGGCTGAGCTCAGCACACCTTTGTCGGATGTGCGGTGTTAGCGCTCCAGTGTGCAGGGCGCTAAGGTGCAGGAAGGGCGCAAACTACGATGCAGCATCTCTCCCGGGAGGCGCCCAGGCCTCGGAGGAGAGTCACACACTTCTTAACGAAGAGGTGAGTTGGGCAAATTCTCACGTGTTGGCTGTGGGCCCAGGGCATGTGAGGGTGAAGTGGGGCAGCTCCCCCCGGAGGGGATTCGCGGAAAGCTTCCTGAGGATGGCGGCCAGGCAGGGGAGACGTCTCGGAAGAGTTGGGTAGGTGAGGAGAGGGGGTTTCGGGCTTGCTGAGGAGTCAGGGAGAGCATCATCATCGTGGGGAAGGGGGCGTGGAGGCTGCTCCTCGGAGACGAGACACATGTGACCGCGAGACTGGAGTGGGGTCTGAGAGGGCTCCCCCTGGCGGCCGGTGGCCGGAGACAACAGCTTCGCGGTGACGTGGTGGGGATCGGGGAGGTGGGACCCTGGGCTTGGGGATTCCCTGGTCGCGTCAGCTAGACCAAGGGGCACAGCATCCCGAGTCCCCCGTTCTGCTTGCCCAGCACACGCAATCTGCATGGATTGGATTCTGTCCCAGGAAACCCTGAACCTATAACCGCCTGGACCTGGTTGGGGCTTTCTGTGGCACGGTGGCGTGTGGTGGCCAGGGGTCTCCGGAGAAGCAGAACCAACCGGAGGTATATATACATATAAGTGCACCTGAACGGGACACAGCACAGCATTTCGGGAGCTGTCTCGTGATTACGAAGGCCGAGGAGTCCCAGGGCCCACCTGCGGTCAGCAAGCCAGAGACCAGGACAACGCAGTCTGAGTCGAGGGCCCAGAGCCTGCGGAGCTGCTGGGGTAAGGCCCTGTTTGAGTCTGAAAACAGAGACCCACGGCACCGAGGTCCGAGGGCGGGAGAAGGCAGACGCCTGGGCGTGAGCAGAGAGAGAGACTTTGTGCTCTCCCTGCCCTTTTGCTCTCTCCAGGCCCTCCCTGGGCGGACGAGCTCAGTTCACTCACAGGCTGACAGAAGTCACACTGAGCAGATCTCTGGGCGGCCCGTGGCCAGTCAGGGCAACGCATGGGATCACCCATCACACCACACCTGGGGACAGGAGAGAGGGCCACAGCCCTGGACCAGGCCTGGCCGCTGCCAGTGCGGTGACCGAGCACCGCTCGCGCCCCAACGCCAAGGCCGGGGGTCTCTTCTTAGAGACTCTTGTGACCGTTACGGACCTGGCCTTTGTCCTGAAGGTGGTGGGAGGCCCTGAAGTGCTGTGAGAGCCGGGAGCTGACCGCCGGCGCGACGATGGAGCGAGGACCCTGTGCGGCCTGCTGGAGGATGACAGAGGAGTCGGGCCATAACAGCCGGGCGGGCAGGGCCCGGCTCTGGGCCGGAGGTGCAGGTGCGCTTTTCCAACGACAGTTCTGCGACTCCAGCTGATGTCAGTTCAGCTCTGACCTAACCGCCCGGCCTCCGTGTCAGCCTCCAGCCGGGTCGGGGCTCAGACCCACACGACTCTCCCACTCCAGACGCCAGGCACAAGCCCAAGGTCGCCACATGTCTGATCAACTGGCCGTAAATTCAGGGGCTTTCGAAGTGACACCCGGGGACGCTGAGAACCGCTGACGAGATTTCTGACCCGAGCCCTGGGCGAGCACTGGTGAAAGTGGCTGTTGACAAGAGGCCTCTGGGCAATGGCCTTGGGACGCAGCGCTGCCTCGGAGGGTGGCTGGCTCTGCTCTCGCTCCTGTATCAGCCACGCAGGTTTTCCGTGGAGGGGAACGACGAGCGTCCCTGAGCACCTGCTCTGTGCTGTGTGATCTTGTCGGTTAGAGATGATTCCTTGTTGCAGAGGATACCTCAGTAACGCTCTCACTTGCGTTATCTTGGTCGTTGAAGCAAGTTTATGGAATAAATAGAACAGGTGTCTTTAGACGCATTTTACAGATCAAGAGCGATTCAAAGAGCTTGAGTCTCCCCGAAGGCTCCTAAGCAATACGATGAGGAACCAGGGCTTGAACTGACACCTGACTCCAGCTTCCACGTTGCTGTGTGATTCCTCATGTAGAGCGATTCTATGAGGAACCGTGTGCGGCTCTGCATTAAATGTGGATCCAGCTGTTGTTGTGGGGTAAACACGCATCAACTAGAAAGACACCCAAAACTCCCATTGTCTGGGAAAACATGAGATGTTTCCATGAACCTGCATTTGAGGCTGCCCTCTACTTGTAGGAGAAAGAGACACATCATGTGAGCACGAATTTACGTTGAGTGCCAAATTACTTTAGTCCCAGCAACAACGTCTGGGGTGAGTAACCCCGTCTTCCACCTTGTTGGAGGCCTGGAAGCAGCAGTGCTCAGAACAGGTTCAAACCCACAGAAGATGCCCATCAGCAGAGGCACTGCTCCACCAGCTTAGAGCTCTCGGTGGGTGTCCAGAGATGGGGCTTAACATGATAAAGTCAAGATGGGCATCGGCTGCACCTTTAGGTCCTATAAAAGAGACCTGTCCAGACCCATTCAGACTTCAGGGTGAGCAAGGGTTTTCTTGAAAGTGTTTTCTTTCCTCTAATATTAGAAAATAAGACAGCCTGGGATAATATGAAATTATGGTTCTTTAAAAATAAGAACGTTTTAAATCCATACTTATTTATATCTGGTTTTGGGGGAGCCTGTGCTGGACGCTGGGAAGGGAGAGGGACCTGTCAAATACCGCCTGCTTCCAGGGCACTTAGAATCCGAGGGAGGAAGGATTGTTTTAAACAGTAGTGGCAACGGTGGAATGTGGGACGTGCACTTGTGACACTGGGCCGTGTTGTTCTGAGTGCTGGGCGGAGGTGTCGGTGATGGGGGCCCGGGGCCCGGGGGTCCAGCCGAAACTGGGGAGGTGCATGGGGACAGCACACAGCACTGAGGCATGGGTATTTCAGGGTGAGGAAGGAGCAAGTGCAGAGGCCCCAAAGAATGGGTGCATGTGTGTGCTTGTGTGTGTGCACGCATGTGTGCGTGTGGGTGAGTGTGCATGCATCTGTGTGGGCTTGTATACGTGTGCGCACTCATGTGCGTGTGTGTTCATGCGTGTGTGTGTGCATGCATGTGTCTGTGTGTGTGTGTGTGTGTGTGTGTGTGCGTGTGTGCGGATGGGCCTCTTGGAGCTGTCAGGGCCTGGTTCAAGTCAGATTCCAAGAGACACAGTTGAGACTCCAAAATCTGTACCCCGCCCGGGCAGCGTGAGCGAGGGACGAGGGGCGCTGTGTGTCTGGAGCCAGGAGAGTGTGTATCTGTGCTGTGCACGGAGGGTGGGTGGTGGTCCCGGAGCTGGGTCGCTGAGGGTTAGGTGGCAGGGGCTCCCGTGTTAAACTGCGAGCGTGGGCTGTGGCTGGCTGCGGGAGCCACTAGGAGGTTTTGGGCAATGAAGCAAGTAGAATCTAACTGCGTTCTGCAGCCCGCCCGCCTCCTGCAGTGATGTTTGCGGGGTGTCTCTCGAGCTCAGAGCCTGCGTCTCCCATCTCTTCTTTTTTTTTTTTTTTTTTTTTTGCAGTACGCAGGCCTCTCACTGCCGTGGACTCTCCCGTTGCGGAGCACAGGCTCCAGATGCGCAGGCTCAGCGGCCATGGCTCACGGGCCCAGCTGCTCCGCGGCATGCGGGATCTTCCCGGACCGGGGCATGAAACCGCGTCCCCTGAATCGGCAGGCGGACTCTCAACCACTGCACCACCAGGGAAGCCCTCACCAAGATTTTAAGGGGCTCAGAATATCACCACATCACCCTTCCTGGAGACTGGAAATTTCCACCAGTACAGTAATTGTATTCATTCATTCATTCATTCATCCCACAAACATCCCTTTAACGCAGACCACTTGTCACGTGCTGTGAGGAGACAAAGCAACCAAAGTGGACGAGACACGTCTCCTCAGATGGGGAGCAGATTGAGGGGCGTGTAAGCTCAGCGCACAGGTGACCTGTGGAAAAGGAGCCTGCCGGGAGGGGTGGGGTGTGCGGCGAGGGAGCGAGCTGCCAGGGAGGCGGAGGGAAGACAAGGCCTCCGGGGCAGGGAGACAGTGTCTGCGCCTGCCTGGGCCGCTCCGGGCGCCAGGCCTCCAGCCCCTCCCAAGGCGAGCACAGTCCGCGGGTGGACGTGCAGGGAGGCGAGCAGGGAACTGTCGGGCGGGCTGGTGGGGCCGGCACGGCGGGGCCCGGAGGCAGGCTGGAGCCAGGTAAGCCGCTGCGCGTGTGCCAAGTCGGCCGCATGCAGGTGAGTGTCACGTGCCCGCAGCACGGCCGCGCCCCCCAGGCCCGGGGCCTGTGCCGGCGGCGTGGGCGTCTGGATGCCCGCAGCTCCTCCAGGAGCACAGCCAGCGGGTGGCGGGAAAACCAGTACTCCTGCGGGTCAGGACCGGTGTGGAGCGCTTCTCGTACTCCCTGAGTCCCCAGGCAATCCCGGCTGTAGCTGCATTGTCCCAGGTAGGAAAACTGAGGCTCAGAAGAGCTAACGATGCGTCTCAGATGCGAGATGCGGCCAAGCCGTGTATCAGGAATCAGCCGTCTGCCCGAGGGTCCAAGAACTCACACCCCAGACCCCCGGCCAAGAGACACTCGCTGTCCAGAGAGCTTTGACCCAGACCATCTCTCCGGGAAGCAGGGCCCGGCCGTGGGCCAGGTCCGGAGCAGGAGAAAGGGTGCAGAGGACGGGGGAGCCCTGGGCCGGGTGCAGGGCACTGGCAGGGCGTTCCCAGCATGCTGTGGAGAGCCGGAGACGGTGGGGTGGGTCAGGGCCCTGGATGGGAAGCTCAGGAATCCCGGCAGGATCTGGGGTCCCCCGAGAGCTTGGGGAGCCTCTCAGGGCGCTGCCAGGAGCATCAGCCCACAGTGGGGGGCCATGTGATGTGGCGCTAATTCAGCGCTCCCTCACCCGCCTGCATGGCTCCAGCCTTCTCCACAGACGACCCGTTCCCTGCAGGTCCGCAAGGCGTTTGTCTGAAGCATCACGGTGACCCTGGGGTTTGTGTGTGCTGGGTGGGAGGCGACAGTGTCCCTCGGCAGCAGAGACGGCTTGGATGCAACAAAAACCAGCAGATTAAGAGAAAGGATTGTTCTCCTCGTTTTCTTTTCCCTCTTGAAGAACTTGGATTTGGTGAAGCCCCCTCCTTGGAGGTCCCGGGTGAGCTGAGAAGCACCTGTCCCTTCGGGGTGGGGCATGGGGACTCTGAAGGGACTCAGTGGTAGCCCTTCCAGGAAGGTTGATAAACAGGAGCGCAAGCCGCTTTCAGACCTTAAAATGGCTATGGTTTCTTCCCACCAGCACTGCCTGGGACACTTCCGCTAGGGCTGGAGTTTAATCAAGGATGCCCCGGAGGCCACTGAGCCATCCAGTAGCAGTTCTGGTGACAGCAGGCCAAACCCCGGGCGATAAAGCCCGGGAGCCACTGGGCCGTGAAGTGTCGGTGCTCCGTCGGGGGGCGGGGGGCTGCCCTTATAGTGGCAGAGTGGACGTCCCTGCACCTGCCCACCTTGGGGGCTGCCCCGAGCTCCCGGCAGCTATCACGTCACGCTGTCAGTTGGGAGAGGGACTGAAGGACCACCTGGTCCCTTCACCTTCCTCTGTGCACCTCCCTCTCCTCCTAAAGCACTCACGTCTGGACGTATGGAATTTACGGAAGAACTTGGAGGGGTGCCAGGGCACTGCGAGGCGACTAGAATTTCCCCTCCTCTCTCTCCTTGCAGGTACCTCCCTGTCATGCTTTCACCAAAGGCCTGTTCATCTCCCCACCACCACCCCCGTGAAGCTCCAGCTGGCTCCCCCTTTCTCCTTGGACGCCAATTCCACTTGCCCAGGCATCAGCAGCTCACCTGCCTCTGCCCATTTTGATGATCATCGATGTAAAATGCCCAGAAGGGCTTCCCTGGTGGCGCAGTGGTTAAGAGTCCGCCTGCCGATGCAGGGGACACGGGTTCGTGCCCCGGTCCGGGAAGATCCCACATGCCACGGAGCAGCTGGGCCCGTGAGCCATGGCCGCTGAGCCTGCGTGTCCGGAGGCTGTGCTCCGCGACGGGAGAGGCCACAGCAGTGAGAGGCCCATGTACCACAAAAAAAAAAAAAAAAAAAAAAAAAAGCCCAGAAAACCAACGGGTCACCTCACCTGAAATGCAGAGAGGTGTCCATACTTCTTGTCCTAGTAATGTGGCCCCTCGTTGGCGGGTGGGGATCCCAGGAGTCCCCCAGGAGACCCCAGACTCGTCATGGCATATCTGAAGAGGCAACAGCCCTTCTGGGGTCCAGGCCTGCCCTGACCCTTCATGGTCTGGTTAGACCAGCAGTGGGCACAGCCAGGCCACCTTTAGAGGAATGGTGTGGCCACACAGTTGAAGTCTGGCCACTGTGGGGTGAGTGGGGCCCGGCTCATATAAAATTCCTCTCGTGGGGTCCTTGGTGCTCTTTCCCTCATTTGTGCGCCCTGGCACTGATGCGGGCTGTTATCTTGAAGTCCTGGTTTTTAGACAGAGGGAACTGGGGCCGAGAAATCTGGTGGGAGGATCGCCGCTGAACCTCGGGACCAGCTTCCCACCAGGCAGGGGGCGACGCATCTGCCACAGCTTAGCCCTTACGTCCTGAGGGTTCATTTGTTACGCAGCCGGCACGGCCTGCTTCACAGAGAGGCTGATCAGGACATAAACTGTCACCAGTTCACCCCCTTTGAGGCTGAACTCCTTCCCAAGGGCTCTCAGACCTCCCAGCAGACACCATGTCCCTCACCCTCACTCCAGACCCTCAGTCTGTACCCTAATTTAAATGAATCCTGCAAATGTTTGGAAAGGACTTGCTGATATCGTGAGTTGTTCTGGGTGCTTCCAGAAAACCCTGGAGCAAAACTGACCAAGTCCCGGATGTCAGCCAGCTTTGCACTCCGGGGCTCTGTATGTGGTAGCCTGTGCACGGAAAAGACACACACACACGCACACACACACACACACTTGAGCCCTGAGGGACAGCCAATCGGGTGAGGAATCAAAGGGAAGGGTGGCCACTGCTTTGCCTCTTTGATAAGACAGCGAATCCCAGAGGCAGCAGGGGAGTCGGGAGCCCGGTGGCGGAGGGCATCGCGGGTAGAGGGGAGGGGCATGCCGGCAGTTGGGGCAGGTACGTGGCTGGTGTGCGTGCTCCAGCGGAGGCCAGTGAGGGGGGTGGGCGAGGTCAGAGGGGCATGGTGGGAGTAGAGGGGAGGTGTGTTCTGACCTGTTGTAATAGGATCACTCGATCTTCTGTGGAGGGTGAAGGTGGAGGCCAGGAGACCAGCAGGATGCTGCTCCCGTCCTGCGGGGGCACGACGGTCATACCCTGAGGGCAGTGGGTGAGCTGGTGCTTGGGCTGAGGGATCCAAGGCGAGCCCCTGCTTTCTGACCTGAGTCTTCGGGGGAGCGGGGCGTCTCTTACTGGGATGGGCGAGACAGGTGCGGAGATGCTGACAGTGATGTTTTGGACCAGTTAGATTTGGGGCTTTGGAGCTGGGCCCCCAGGACTCCTTCTACAGGAGGAGCAAGCCCCCTGGCTGAGAGCCACGCTCCTTCCAGCAGCTCTGACCCCCTTGGAACGTGGATTTGCGCCTCAAAGCCCCCCTTGCCGAGCCGTCTAATCGCTGAGTCTCGCTCCCTTGCTGTGCTGGTTCACTGCTTCCTGGCGTCTTCCTGTGCCTGTCCCCAGGGTAGGTGCTCCA
>NW_021703775.1:86385418-86402005 GCF_005190385.1 Monodon monoceros
CTGCTTCCTGGCGTCTTCCTGTGCCTGTCCCCAGGGTAGGTGCTCCAGAACCTTCCCTGCATCTCGGGGGAGCCCCCTTCCTGCAGCCTGGTGCGCGTCAGCAATGGTGTCCGTGTGCACAGCTCATGATGGCCAGTTTCCCCAAAGCATCGTCCATCCCTGAGTCCCACATAATGGGCAGGTCCCAGGCAGGAGCCCCTTCTCCTGACCCCAGGGCTCGCTGTCTTCCCTGAGTGGCAGACCCCACTGCAGGAGGTCTGGCCCTCAGTGGAGGAGCCACCGGAGGGACGGTGCTGAGAGGCTGGAGCAGGGAGCCTGGAAGCCAGGCCGACCACCGTGAGCTAAAGACACTGCACGTTGCAAGCCCCCAGGGCTGGTGTGGCCATGGCCGGGGCCCTGACAGCCCTGGCAAGGTCTGAAGGCCTTTGAATGGGGCCTGGCGGCTCCAGTGAGCAGCTGGGCCGGGTTCCTCGTGCGATGAGGGGGTGGCTGGGAGCGCTTCTTGAAAGCGCCGCGCACGGAGCTCACCTCCACTGGCCACCCTGCTTTGCGCGGGCTCCTGCGAGCCCCCCCAGCCACCAGGTGTCTACGCGCTGCGTACGGGGCTGGACTGAGGCCGCCCTGGACCAGCCCCTTCCTCCCGTTTCTCCTGGGCTCTGGCAGCTGAGGGAAGGGTCTTCGTTTGTTTGTTTTCAGTACGTCTCTGTGCGCTGGTTATACTTCACACCTTCCCTGTCACTTATTTCCAAAGGTGTGCTCAAAGTCAGACTATGAACAGCCCTCCCTCCCCCTGCCCCTTCCCTCCCTCCCTCCTGCCTTCCTGGTTTCACTTTTTCTGTTTCTTTTTGTAGAAGAAATGTGCTCCAAGGATCCTTTTGAGCCTTTTCCTGTGAGAGGCCCTTTCAACAGGCAGAGATGGGCAGAAACCTCACTTCCGTCTGCTCCCCAGGCCGGAGGAGACTGTCAGACCGGGAAGGGGCTTGGAGGCTCGTGGAGGCCTCCAGCTGGGGTGGAGGCTTGCTCCGCTGACAGTGACGGGGGGCCCGCAGTGCCCCCCGCCTGTCTCCACGGCATGTGCCCTGCTGGAAGTGTGTCTGCTGGGAAAGACCAGGGCTCCCCTCGGGGGAAGCACAGACCCGCCTCCCCCCACAGTGTGTCCTGCCTTCTGGTGAGTCTCCATTTTCCCAGCATGTGTTTGGGGTGTTGAATTGTTCCCCTCTGATGCAGGGTTCCCACTCGGGGCATTGCAGAGCCGCTGGCGTTGACCAAGTGCCTGGGGCCTGGGACCCCACGGCCTCGGGTTCCAGGTGAACCTACCTGGGTACCTGGGTGCCTGCCCTGGCATTGGAGCTCTCCCAGGCGGGACGCAGATGGGCAGAGTCGTCCTCCCCCACGACTTTCACTGAGGGTGCAGGCAGAACCCCAACCAAACAGAAGGGCCATCTTGCAAAATCCCTGCGCTGGACACTGGAAGCCCTGCCCCGTAGGCTGAGCACAGGGACGCTGGTGAGGAATCGACTGTCTGTAAAACGGGAAGATGAAAATAAACAAACAAATGCGGCTTTTGGCGGCTGCGCTAGGATTGCGTGAAAAGAGCTACCCGCTGAGGCTGGCGTGCCCCAGGCACTCGGGAAGTGCGGATTCGTGCCACGGATGTGTTCAGCACAGGCCGCAAGTGCTGGCCAGGAGTAGGTTCTTGGCCTGGTCCTGTGCCCAGAGGCTCCTAGGAGCCATTCCAGAGCTTTCTCAGGAACTCGAGCCATAGTGGGAGGCCATTCCTAGTGGGGTCTGTGGAGAGGGCCGGAGGGGTACCCACAGAGGACCTGGGGCCTGGGCCCTGAGGACAGTGCTCTCCGCCCCGTCAGACACGCGTCCACAGGCACACATGCCTGCTCTTCCTCCCTGAGATGTTGTCCATCTGTGCTTTCCCCTCACACTGCCAGCGCCGTGTTCCCCCACTGGACCCTGCCACCCTGGGACCTCAGCGAGTCGCACGCGCTCAGGGGTCCTGAGGGGGACCTGCATCGCTGCTTGTCGACGAAGCCTCCTTGCTGCGCCCCGAGACTGAGGTGACGCAGACCTGCAGCCACCACGCTCATGTCCTTTGGGGTTTCACCGTCCCCCCCGTGCCTCTGCCTGTGCAGGTAACACAAGCCACGGCTAACCTGACTTTATCAAGATTGACAATGCTGATTTCAGGGAAGGGATTGGCAGAGCGGCAGGCCGGACATTCAGTGCAGCCCCCAGGGCGTGGCCGGCACCCTCCCGTCTGGGATTCATTTTACACAAAACCAGAACCTCCACCTGGGATTTGTCTCAGGACAGAAAATGCGAGTGAATCCTTTCCCGAAGCTGAAGCCTTCACAGGAGGCAGAGGGCTTGGAGCTCTTGAGATCCACCCCCACCCTTTATAAATTATGGGCCTGGGGCCCAGGGAGGGGATGGGATTTGCCCACAATCACAGCCGACGGCCCCCTCGGTGGAGCAGCGTGCACCTGGCAGCTGGCTCGCCCTGCCAGGAGGAAAGTGGATCTGATGGATGACCCTCGCCTGAGTGAGAAATAGGTTAATGCATCATCTGGCCCGGGCTATTGGCATCCTCATAGCAGAGGGGAAGGTGGACGAGTCTCCCACAGGGCCTTCTGGCTTCCTCATCAGAGGACCTGCCCACGTCCTGGAGGTGACCGCCCTGCACCTTCCTGGAGGCTGCTCTCAGGCATGGGATGGAGGCATGCGGCCTATGAACCCTCCAGGAGGGCCTTAGGTGGGGCCTCTAAGAGGCCCACGGTGTCCAGGTGTCGCTCTGACTCACTGGCTTATTGAGGCTGTGCCTGAGGGCCCCGGCTGGGGGAGGCACGCTGAGGCCCCAGGCGCAGGGGTCCTGGGGGAGGGGGACCAGCGTCCCAGAGCAAGGCCCAGGCAGGGAGCTCTCGGGGGGCCAGGTCCCTGGCCTCCAGGCTGCAGGGCTCAGCGCGAACCAGACCTGCTTACACCGCCAGGCACGTGGAGCCCATGGGGGCTGAGTGTGGCCAAGGGGCACCCGTCCCAGCTCTCACCCCAGCGTGGACACTCCGCCCCCAGACTCCAGGTGTGGGCGGAGCCCCGTCGGGCCCACTCTGTCCTGCCCTGCTTGCAGCTCAGCTTCTCTTCACCAAACTCCCCTGGCCTCTTCAGGTTCCTAACTGGCCTTCCAGGTGGAAACTGAAGTCCAATTTCTGAGGCTTGCTGTCTCCAGCTGGGAACTGGAGGCCCTAAACGCAGCTCTCCAGTCAGCTGGGTTAGTCATTCAGGGGTGACATTAACCTTTCCTTTGTGGCGCGCCGTTATTATTTTTAATGTGTGTCTGCTTTGTGTCAGGCACCCCCTGAGGGCTGGAACGAGGGAAGATGGTGCCCCCGAGCCTGGAGGAGGACAGGCACGTGATGAGTGGATGCAGCAGGGGCTGCTACTTCCGCCCAAAGAGGCCGAGGGAGCCCTAGAGGAGGGAAGGTTTCTTTCCTGGGGAATAGCGTCCCTGCAGTGACAACGGCCTGTCACAGGCCTGGAGGGGTGTAAGGAGAGGAGGTGAGGGTTGTTTTCCATGAGAAGGCTTGAGAGCGGGACAAGTGAGATGCCTGTGTTGATTGGACCAGGCACCCGCCGGCTCAGGCGCTGTCGCCGTGGTTGGGACACGGTCGTGGTGCCTAAGGAGGGTGCGGGCTGAAGCCCCAGAGCTGTTGTAGGGTCCTGACCGCTGCGGAAACCACTTCTAATTCATCCAGGAATCCTGCGGGTGCCATCTTTGAAATCAAGCCATCGTGCAAATCTCTCCCCACCCAAGAGTCAGCACCGCGGTCAACATCTCCATCAGCGCCAGGACAGCCTGCAGTGGTGTCCTGTCTAGTCAACTCTGCCCACCTTCTGAGTCTCTGCCAGCGCTCAGAGGGACCCTGTAAAAACCAAGCAGTCCTGTCACTGCACCGTGGGGCCCCTCCCAGGGGCTCCTGTCTCACGCACGATAAACACAAAGCAAACCCCGAGGCCCGCCAGCCCTCGCGGTCTGGCCTCTCTGCGCTCGACCTCATCCACGCCTCTACCACTGGCCGTGCCCTGCAGCAAGGATGGGCACCTGCTGTCCTGAACATACGGGGCAGCTTCTCCCGTGGTGGTGGTGGTGGGGGGCGGTGCATTTTCTCCTCCGTCTGGAGCAGCAACAGTTGTGATATCCTTCTTGCCTCTTTGCGATAGGTGCCCTCCCTATTCACACGCAGCCCTCCCGTGGGTTCTCCCACCTTCATGGCCTTCCTTCCTCCGTGGGACACAGGCCCTCTGTGGCAGACAGGCCTGAGCAGGCCCACCTCCTGGTGTTCTCACCCTGGGGTGAGCCCCTCCCCAGGTGTGGGCAGGACCTGTGACCACCTCTGCGTACAGAAGGTGCCCCGGGTGCTGGGGCCTTGCTTGCGGCTGACAGACGTGAGACCGCCTTGTTGAACACTCAGCCTAGAGCCTTGCTGTTGTCTGCTTTGGATAACTAAGCTGTCTGCAAGTGCCGTAAGTTCGCCAAAGCATGAGTGAGTGAAGATGGGGACGAGAACGCAGCCTGGCCCACACCTGGATCGCTGCCTGAGCGGAAAGCCCAGCTCGGCGGTGCCAGGGCTCCTGGCCACAGACGCCAAGAGATGGTCAGCTTGTGTGTCTGCAGCTGTTGAGCATGCGGCAGTTGTCAGGCAGTGATAAAGAGCCATTACACCTTCTAGCCTCTGTGTGTTTCCCTTGTTTATTTCTGCTGCCTGTCCCCCCAGCACAGGGGAGGCCTGAGAGGGTGAAGACCTTTGTCCCTTGGCTCTGCTGCATCTCCAGGGCCTGAGTACACATAGAACTGTAGGTGCTCCGTAAATGTGTGTTCAATGAGGTGACATTTCATTGCTTTTATGCAGATAAGAAATAGATAAGGGGAGAAATATTATGGGCCGCAAAATGCAGAATGTTTCTGTTCTACAGACACAGCAGTGACGTCCCATATAGTTATTTATTTTTTTTTCTGTAACCTCATTTTAAGGGCATTCCTTGTCTCAAATAGAAACACAGGATGGAATTGTTGGAAGGGGACTTGGTGACTGCAAGCTGAGCCCTCATTTTATAGATGAGGGAAAAGACTTGCTTAGGGTCACACAGCGAGCGAGGGAGCGAGTGAATACTGTGCACAGAAAAGGAGACAGAACAGAAACTGAGCCAGCTTCCCCGCCCAGGGCCCTCCCCCGAGCCCGAGAAACCCCATGCAGGAGGCCGTGAAGCCCAGCCCCACTGTCCTCCTTAACAGTGAGTGCAACGCTGACGTGAGTAAGTTACCTGCTGTTCGTGAGCCTAAGGGCACCAGTAATAGGATTTAATTCTGCTATTGGGTAAAGCTGTTTCTCTCAGGAAATGGCAGCACACTGGCAAGGACTCTATAATCATAACAGTGAGGGAAACGTGACAACGCGTGTGATGCTCTCACGATAAGTGACTGCACGTGATACATTTTGGAGACTCTCACTTGACATTGGGAACAAGAAAGACTCTTTGTAATGAGTGTGTGTGCGTTTTAGTTTATGGAAAGCAAAGTCAGCTATACTTTCTCTTTGTTTTCCAATTAAACATCTACATTCTCTATTTGATAAAATTTGATACTTTAGTTTACGGCAAATAAGCCTGTGGACATATTACAAATACAATTTTGAACCACCCATTTACACTGTATAGGCTGAGATGACTTGCTACTTAATGGAATATGTGTAATTAACACGATTAAATCATAGATTAGATCCAAAATTCAAGTGGTGCAGCCTCATAGGCAATGTCCTCATCATGAATTATTTGCTAGGTATGTTCATAGACATTTGATAAATATTACCATTTAAAATAAGCTTCTGTATTGTCAGATGAGGCACTAGCAATCACACAGGCTTGGTATTCATTTTTGTCTGTTTTCATTATCTTACAGAAAAGATGTTTTATGTTCATCTTTTTGTCTGGTAGTTTGGGAAAATTGTAGAGTTAAGGTACAGTTTTTTTCTCCTGCTTCTCCAAAGATGCATAGTATTTACTACTGGTTACAGGGCTTGATTTTAAATGCTCACATCCCATCACCAATACAGACCCACACAGACCCCTGCACCATCCCACCCTCTCTAGCTGAGCACACAGGGGAAGGAGACTAAGAGGCTGTTACTGAAAACCTCTTACGTGCAGGTGCTGTGTCTAGGGGAACCCTTTGATGGATTCAGTCCGTCAGGGAGAGGATGGGCACCAAGAGACACCAGGACCCCTCCCCTCACATGATCACCTGGCCACCTCCCCTCACCAGGCCACCTGCCCTCACCTGGTCACCTGCCTTTCACCTGGTCACATCCCCTTACCTGGCCATCTGCCCCTCACCTGGCCACCTGCCCTCACCTGGCCACCTCCCCTCCCCTGGCCACCTGCCCTCAGGTGCTGCCTGGCCCTGTGGCCTCTGCTCCTCACTCCCTGTGCCTTCTGGTCTCGTTGCAGCCCTGGGTTTCACGGGGCTCACCCCAATAGCAAGTAACCATCTGGGGCTGGCCGGTCTCTGTATGCACCTGCCCACGTGTTCCCTGCCCACGTGTTGCCCTCCATTCAGCCTGGCTCCCCGCCTGGACACCATCCTGCTCTAACCCGGCATCCTCACCATGAGCCCAGCCCACCAGCCTCTTCCACGTGCCCACGTCGTTCAGTCTGAAGTCACTGAGAACAGCGGTTATGGCTTTGGGTTTGGGGGTTTAGGTCGCAGGCTCTAGCTGCTGCCAGAAGTGGTAGGTTAGTCTACACCTGCCCATCTCTGCGACAAAGGCAGTTCAGGTGGCCGCATGACAGGGACAGGCTCGTTAGGAGACTTCCGTGGGGTCCAGAAGTGGAGACCGGGAGGGGGAAGAGTTCCGTTTTCCGCCAGAGTCTCTCTGTGTGGAGAAGTTCCTCAGGGGTGCTGGTGGGAGCCTGGCTGTGAGACGCAGAGTGGGCGGTGTTAAGAGGAAGGGAGCCTGCCAGCCCCCGGGCACTGAGTCCCCCCGAGGCTTCATCCCGGCTCGTGTGCCCCTGCCTGCCCGCTTCCTGGCCTTTCCTTTCCTTGGTGGGGGAGGTCCGGGCTCTTCCTGTGCACAGCGGGGCCTGGAGGACTTTGGTGATTATCCATAGGAGTGAGCGGGGCTCTGGGGCCTTGGAGGTTAGGAGCTGCATTTCCTGCGCCTGCGGCTCCCTTTTCATGATCCCGGGAAGCTTCGTACCTGTAGGAAGTGTGTGGTTTCTACTAGATGCTTTATTGCTAATCTCATTATATAGCTCCAGTTTTTCCTTTCAAATGCTGAATTTTTTAAAGACCTAAAAGGCTTAGAAAGCAGATTGTCCCTGGCTCTGAGGAAACCCTCAGGGCGGACCCACCAGTTCCCTGGCCTCCCCTCCGGGTTCTCAGAAGCTGTGAGCACACTGTGCCCTCAGCTCTGCCTGCCAGGGCCTCTTTGGGAAACAGGATCTGCAGGGCGTTGTGTCCACAGCCCTGTTACTTGGGACACACTCCAGCCCCTGCAGGAAAGGGCTTTTGAGCGTCCTTGCTATGCAGCCCAGTGTGGGCTGTTCCAGCCCTGTTCTCTGAGCCGGGCAGGGGGCGGAGGGTGAGCCCTGAAGGAGGACCGGGTGCCGGGCGCTCCCTGGGGCCACTGTCTTCCCTCTTGCGTATTCTGTGGTTCTGCAGGGGTTCGCCAGTTCGGGTTGTGTTGGACTCCAGCGATCGGCCCTCCACGGCAGCCACCGCCTACGTCTGCGTTCCCGGCCCTCTGCTGTTCCTCTCTCCAGCGGGGAGTCTCTCTCTCCCCTTCTTGACTCTAGACGGGCCTTTGCAATTTGTTTCATCCATTGGATGCAGAAGGAGGGACATTCCAGAGCTTCGGAGGCCAGTTCAGAAAAACTTGAAGCTCCTGCCTCGGCCTCTTGGAAGCTTGCCTCTGACGGCCCTGGGACACTAAGTAAGAATTCCTGCTACCCACTGGGAGTCACCTGGAGAGGACTGGGCCTCCCGGGAAGGAGAGGGGCCCACAGGGGGCCAAACCTGCTCTGTGCCCGCCAAGGTCCAGGCCTGTGGATGGAGCAGCTGAATTCATAGGCTGAGCCCAGCTGCTGCCATGTAGGGCAGACCAGTAGTCCTTCTTGAATTCCTGACCTTCAAAGTCATGAGACATAATAAAATAATAATTTTAAGTTAAAAATGAATGACATTTTAAAATTTGGGGGAATTTGCTCTGCAGCCACGGACAACCGGCACCACGATTTAGCGCCGCCCGCGTGGGGTGGCCAAGGCCTGGAGGCGGGCCCCGCTGCCTCTGGCACATCTCCCACCTCGTCCTGGGTTGGGGTCTTGGCAGGCTCGGCGGTGGACGGCCGTGGGGAACTGCCAGGGCCCAGCACTGCCGGCCGCCTTCGTAGCCTCTGCCGGCTGGGCCTCGGGTCTGCCAGGGCCTCTACGGCAGGCGGCAGGGGAATCACATTCCTCTCCAGTGCTCTCGGCACCTGGCTTGGTGTCCCTCTCTGCAGGAACTGCAGGAACTCAAGGACTGTGGCAGGACGAAAAGATGAGAGTGGTGAACCCACGTCTGCTTGCCTGGAAGGGGCGGCTGCCCGCTGCCCTGCAGGAGAAGTTAGCGCTGACGTCGTAGTGTCGGAACCAGAGAGTTCTGTGGAAAGAGGGTAGCAAGGCACGAACGAGGCGGGTGCACGGGCAGCGCCGCCGTCCAGGGCGGCTGAGTGGGGGGCAGGAAGGGTCATGGGGGCGGCGTTTTGAGGGGAATAATTCCAGAGAAGCAGGATGCACAGAAGGCAGACATGCTGCAGGGCTGCCAGCCGGAGTCACGCTTGCCCCAGGGACCCTGGACTTGGAAGTGGGAGGTGTGGGCGGCTTGTGAGAGGGAATCCACTGAGCAGACCTGGGCTCTGAGTGGTGGAGACCTGGGGTTAGAGTCTCACCTGTGCCACGTTCTCTGAACCAGCTTCCTCCAGGGCAACAGGAAAATTGGGGAAGTTAACAAAACATGTTGTAGTAGTGCAGACACGAGGTTGACACACCTACGCTTGAGGAAAAGTATTTTACCTGGAGGGGTGGGATGGGGGGAGGGAGGGAGGGAGACGCAAGAAGGGAAGAGATATGGGAACATATGTATATGTATAACTGATTCACTTTGTTATAAAGCAGAAACTAACACACCATTGTAAAGCAATTATACTCCGATAAAGATGTAAAAAAAAAAACAAAACCCAATAATCACACACAAAAAAAAGTATTTCATAGTTCAGGTGCTGGTCATCGTGGTTTAGCCAAGTGGAGAGACAAGAACCCCCCGAACCCCCCGAACCCCGAATCGCTGCTCTCTTCACACATCGTGGGTGGTGGTCAGAGTGACGGAAGGAAAGGGCTGCATTTTCCCAAAGAACCACTTCAATTGTCAGCAAAATTAAATTCTGCTCTATGTAATTTTTTAATTAATAGACTTCATTTTTGGAGCAGTTTCAAGTGTACAGAGAAATTGAGTCTAAAGATCAGAGGATTCCTCACGTTATCCCCACCCCAGTTCCTCCTAGTATTCACATCCCACGTTAGCATCTAGGTTTGTTGCAATCAGTGAGCCGTTATTGATACATTACTATTAGCTAAGTTCATGGTTTATATGTTTACATTAGGGTTTACTCTTGTACGTTTTGTGCGTTTTGACAAATGTGTGGCGCCATGCGGCATCGTCGCAGCATCATATAGAACAGGCTCCTCTCCGCTCGAGCTCCACTATTCAGCCTCCCTCCCCCTGGCAGGCGCTGATCATTTACTGTCTCCACAGTTTGCCTTTTCTAGAACATCATATGGTGGGAATCCTACAGTTTGCAGCCTTTGCAGCCTGGCGTCTCTGACTTGACGATGCGCATGTAGGTTCCCCTGTGTCTTTCCCTGCTCTCTGTAGTCTTATTAGTAAATACCTTATTACGTCCTTGTTTTCTGGATGCTGACAACCCACGTCACTGTGTTCAGGCAGCAGTGACAGCCTCCACCCCCGGAACTAGTAGGAATGGGGGTCCACCCTCATCCCCACCCCTCCACCCTCACTTGTGGTCTCCCTTCCCAGACGGCTCCACTCGCACATTCGATACCCACGTCCCAGCTTTTGTTGACCTGCTGGCTCTCAGCATCCGGATGTGTCCTGTGGGTGGCCCTGTGTGGTCCCTCCGAGGGGACCTTCCTCCGGGCAGACCTGTGCTCCTGGTCTGCAGCCCTCAGGCACTCACGGCAGACAGCTCCCTTGAAAGGACCCCGCTGGCCACTCCCTGTAGGCCTGACCCTGTGATATGGAGTTCCTGCTACCATTCAGTTCTGTGCATTGTATGTTAGAAAAATCCAGAAGCCTGTCCTGTTTCTATGGTGACATTGTCTAGGTGAGCCGGAGGCGGCTTCTCCTCGGTGCACCTGGTTCCTCTCCTCCAGCTCTGGTTTGTCCTCTCTTTCCCACTCTTCCCCTCACACTTGCCTTCTTTGACGGTGTCACCGAATTAATCTGCCACATGCTGGAGACCTGAGCCCCTGGCGCCACCCTCGCAAGCGCGCGGGGACCTGCCAGCGTGTTGGTCTGGCTCTCTGAGCCGGCTTCCTTGGGAGGAATATTAAACAGGTCACATAGTATGTGTCTTCTAGGTTCGTATGATGGTTACATGAGATCATGTCTGTGAAGAGTTTGGTGTGCAATGCTCCACAAATGTTCTGTTTTTCTCTCTTTCCTTATTGAACGAGGTGAGCTTCCAGCTGAGCACAGTAGCGTCTAGGTTTAGTTTGGGCAATTCAGTTCACCTAATAAAGCCTGACTGACTGTTCAGTGTCTGCCCTGGACACCCTGCTGACCACACACACACTCACAAACACAAACATGCGCACACCCTCACTAGTAAAGAGCCACGGAGCCCCAAGCCTACTGTGGTTCCAGCAGTCAGGGTCCTCATGCCGTGCAGAGCCACAGGACAGGGAATGGAGAGGCTCGGGGATTTCAGGGAGGGAAGGACTCTGCACGTGAGTCTGGGCTGATTCCCCGAGGGCCCGGCCACTTCCCCGCCCCGAGTGGTCCGGGGACGGCCTGGCCTGGTACAGCCCTCGTGGGAGCCCAGGTCAGAAGCTCCTTGCCACCGCCCTGAGCTGGTGATGTGGAGGCCTCACGTGGCTGAGGGCTCCTGGGGTCTTGGGTCCTGTGACCGCCCCACCTGGCCCCAGGCTGCGAGGAGGGTGGAGCGTGTGTGGTGTGGAGGGCTGGGCAGGAGCCCCGTCACCTCTCATCACTGCCCTCAGAGCCCCCGGGTCTCATGCACGTGAACCCTGACGGCGTGGCAGCAATTCCACAGCAGGCTCTGGGGCCTGGGCCCTCGCTGGTGCAGCCTGAGGACTGAGCTGAGGGTCTGAGGCCACGGCCGGGCCCTCAGCTCCCCTCACCGGGCAGGGCACCCCCCAGTTCTCGGAGCAGGCTCTGTGCTCCACCTGAGTGCCCACGTGGGGCCTCCCGTCTTCCTGACCCTCCTGGCAGCCGCTGGGCCATGCTGCCCGCCCGGCCTCGCCCCGGGCTCCGGCCCCAGTGTCTCCCGCGCCCACACACCCCAGCGCTCCCGACCCCCGGCAGCTCGCCGGGGAGGCTGGGCTTCAGCTGGCTTTGAGGACATTGGCTGTCCTTGCATGAGTCTCCTGGAGGAGAAACCTGCAGCCTGGTCCTGCCCGTGGCGACGTGGACCCGCATTCACGAACCTCGGCCGTCGGGGCTGTGAGGGTTCTGTGCACTCATCTAGCGGCAGAGGTGGGACAGGCCGCTGAGCCGCGGGGGAGCGGAGGACCCCGGGGACTGGTGTCCCAGGCGTGGGCAGCACAGGGGGAGGGGCACCAGCCCCGCTGTTGCCAGGGTCTCCTCTCTGCCAGGCACTCCACACGTGCCGATTCAATGTTCACAGAAAGCCCATCAAGTGCTCTGTCTTACAAAAGGGGAAACGGAGCCTCAGAGAGACCGAGTGAGCTGAGCTGCCCCTGGGCTGGCTCGGGCAAAGCCAGGGCTGCAGGCTGTGGCTCCTCCCTGGCAAGCATGGCCCAGCCCCATGGGGAAGCGGTGCTCCTACCCCGGGAGAATTTGGGGGACTTGTTTCCTCCTCCCGAGATGAGGTACATCTGCCCAGGACCCCCTGGTAAACCCAGAGTCCCCGCTGGAAGGCCAGGGACCCCATGGAAAGCCAGGGTTCTCTTCCACAGACACCTCGGCCTCCTCTGAGTTTAGTTCCTGCAGATGGTGTTGAATAAAGACTCCTTTAAAGTGTGAGACAGAGGAAAACAACTGGGCACCTATTCCGTGTCCTCGACGTGTGAAGTCCTTGCTGGGTGCGTGGGCCACAGTTTCGAGCTTGTTCTTCATCACACCTTTGAAACGGGCCCACCTGCCCCTGTTTCAGGATGAGGGAATCATAGTTTTGAGAAGCCTGGTGATTTGCCAGATCTCAAAATGAGTGATCAGCAGAGTCATAATTTAAAACAAGATCTGTTTTACTGAAAAATTGTCTGCAATTCCTGGTCAGCCTTGTTATTCATTGATTCTTCTAAGGAATCGGTGTTACGTCCTGGAGTCACCAATATGCAGACTGTGTGCACTTTTGCTAACCGGTGACAGTTCCGACACCTGTTTCCCGCTACAGACTGTCCCTTGGACGCACAGCCATAGAGCCCTGCGGGGAGCGGGGCCAGAGCTGGAGAGGACTGTGTTTGCAGATTTCCCAGGCAGAGCTGCCCTGCTAATGAAGCTAGGAAGCCATTGCCTTGAATACAATGATATCATCCATTGTCACAGTTTATCTCCTCCCAGAGAATCTCAAGGTAACGTGTAGTTTAAAAGGGCATTAAGCTCCTTGGAGAAATGGCTCATTCCAGGAAATATGATGAGCCCGAAAGCTAGGAAGCTCAAAAACAAAAATAAAAACAGACTCTGACAGTGATGTGGGTGTGACGAAGGAGCGCAGGAGCCACAACTGAAGGAACCCCCAGGGGCCAAGCCTGGCGCAGTTTGAGCAACAGAATAAAGTCGTGTTGGATTATAACCCAAGGTATGAAATATATACCCAACGAGCTCACATGGATATGAATAAATTATTCAATAAATATGTAAATGGAGGAGAATAGACAAATCTCTCGTGCAGAGGAATTCCAATTCATGTAGATATTCTGCCCCAAAGCACGTGGAACGTAATTCCGACTCCTTAAGTGTGAGCTGTGTGCACTGACCACTTCCAAAGAGGACAGGGTAGAAAGAAAGAAATGCGATAAGCTCACTGCCAGGACACCTGGCAAACACACCTGAGCCAGGTCAACGTCCCAGTGATGAGTCAGGTTGATAGCTGTACCCTGGACACGATACGATAGCAACACCCCTTCACCTCGGTGGTCTTTGCTCCAAAACACATCACCCCAGTCTAATCGTGAGGAGAACATCAGACAAGTCCCAACCGAGGGAACTTCTACAAAACACCCGACTGGTTCTCTTCCAAACCATGAAGATCATTGAAAACAAGGAAATTCGGAGAAACTGCCACTGTCCAGAGGAGCCTAAGGACAGATGACAAGTAAATGTAATGTGGGATCCTGGATGGGGCCTCAGACCAGAAAAGGACACTGGGGAAGAACTAAGGAGTAAAGTACGGACTGCAGTCCATACAACAACAATGTGTCGTCATTGGTTCATTCATCGTCATTGGTGACAGATGTCTTACACTAACGTCAGATGTGAGGAATAGGGCGAACCTGCAGAGGGGAGTGTGGGTATGGGAACACTGTGTCCTCTTCACAGCTTTTCTGGAAGTCTAAAACTTTTTAAAAATGGAAACAAAAATAAACGAGTGAACCTAAAAATGGGAATTTTTAAAAGAACCCTGGCTTTCGCATAGTATCTTGATGTCTTATATGTTTATTAAAAAGATGAACCCATCATAGCATAGATATTGGCATGTTATGGACCTCCATGACCCGGGGTCCTCAGCCTTTTTCTTACTACAGTCTAGTTTTACTTTTCTTGAAGTCTTAAGATTGGGGGCTGTAGGAGGAACAGAACCTACACTATGTTCATATAAGAAGATGTGAATAAGAGATACATGCAGTGCAGGTGAGGGCTGTGGACACGGCTGACGGTGCTGGTTAGCAAGAGGTCAAACGCGGGGGAGTTGCTGCCCCTTCTGAAAATCCCCAAGTGCTCCAGGCAGCTGTGGATGGAAGAGAGGGGATTGTGTGGTCCAGTGAGACCAGCTGGGGTCGTCGGGGGAGCCGCCAGGCCCAGGCTTACTCTGCGGGTTCAGGTCTCGTGGGAGGCCTCCAAGACAGTGACAAGTGGAGAACTTCCTCCGAGGAATCAGTGGATCAGCTATAAGTAACACAGTTCCGCGGCCCCCATGTTCTCACTGATGGCCTCCTCTGTGCCCTGAGCAGCCCTGGGCTTGGGGAACACAAGGAAGAGAGGAGAGGAAAACCATAGAAAGATGAGACCTGGGGTCCCACCGAACTTTTCAGAACAGGCCCAGGAAGGAGGGTGTGTTCGTTCCCTGACTGGTCCAGCTCTCAGCCCTGGGCGTCCAGCGGCTTGACCTTCTCAGACATCAGACCACGTTGGGACGACCAGAGGCCTGTGGTGGCCCCACTTGTGCCCCTGCTGTCTTTCACTCCACACTGCTGGCGTGCTCCCCTCTGCATCGGGAGCTGTGAGCGCCGAGGAAGTTCCCTGCAGCTCCAAGTCTGTAAACCCAGGGTTCCTTCACCACCTGAAGGTCGTGAGCCCATCGTGGGGACAACAGAGTCAGCCCCTGACTCACTGGGATTTCTTTGGAGACACTGGCCCCCGAGGGGGGCAGAGACATTCCACCTACGTGAGCATCCCAGTCCTGGTTTTCTTTGCCAAGAAAAGCAAGATGGGAAAATCCTCTGTTGGTTCTCCCTCTGGTGTCAGTCCAGACCCGATTGTCATGCCCAGGTGGGTCCCTCCAAGTCTGTCCGCGTGGCCCTGACCTGCTTCTGGAGACACAGGCCCGTGTCCCCGGTGTTCGTGCCCACGTCACCTCATCTTGTTTGCCTCCGAAGCTGAGCTGACCTTCGTTCTTTCTAAACGGGTGCCCTTGGCTCTACCGTTTCGATCCACAGCAGAGAGCCATCAGTTTAGTTCTCCAGCCATAAATTGAGCATTTCCTGTGTGCTGGGTTTCTTTTTTTTTTCCCCCCAGATCGTCAAGAAAATAAAGATGAGCAGGAGAGAAGGGAACTCACACTGATTGATTACCTGCCATGGGATGGGCCTGTTGACACATTGCAGAGTTAGCCATCATTAAACTCTTGAGAGACACCATTTTTGTTCCCTTTGGAGGAGAAACTGGGGCTCAGTTAGCAAGGTCAGTCCCCTCCCGTATTCACAGTTAGGAACCGGCCTGACCTGAATCGAAGCTCAGGGATGCAGATTCTAAGGCATAATTCCACCATCATCTACACTCATCTACACCTAAGGGTTTTTAGTGCAGTGCGGGGTATAAGGTCAGGAACAACTCAGTATAGTTGATTTGGATAAAATCCTTTAAAAAAGGGCTCATGCTGAAATGTTTCACTTTCTCCAGTGAGAACTGATTTAGGAGAGCAAAGACAAAAATAGTGGGCAAGCCACCGCCTGAAATAGGAACAGAGTTTATTACCTATTGTGATAATAAGAAGTGTCTTTCCTTTATTAATTCATGCAATTGCAGTACAAATATTTATTGAGCTCTTATACACCAGGTATTGTCTGAAGAGCTGGGGCCAAAACCCACAGGGGCACTTCCCTCATTGAGCTTGCATTCTAGTGGACTGACATGAAACACACCATTCTCAAGTAAGTATGTGAGCAGAATTCTGCCAAGTTCTGGAAAGGAAATGTATATCTTGCTCTCTGTGGGAAAATAGCAGGGGCTCGCCCAGACTGAGGGTAGCTGTGGGAGCTTCCCTGAGGAAGTGATGGTCCAAACACGGCCTGCAGGTTGAATGAGAGTTGGTCCTGTGAGGAGGGGTGGGGGCTCGGAGGATGTAAAAGAGGTGTTCCAGGCATGCACAGAAATGTGCACCAAGGTTCTGAGGAGAGACAGACGGAGAGAAGGCAGCGGGGCAGGGCTGCGGGCACAGGTGCCAAGCGTGGCCTGCGGGGCTGATTGTGGACACGACGCCAGGTCCACCCTTCCCTGCAGGGCAGTCTTCTCACTCTGACAGTGCAGCTTCTCCCTCTAGGGCTGCGGTCTGCTTGCCTTCCTCCCCAGCCCTGCATCTGGGCTGGCCTGGCTTGACCATGAGGATACGGTGAAAGTGACCACAACTCAAGAGGCCACTGTGCTCCCTCCCTCCCTCTCTCCCTCTCTCTCTCTCTCCCTCCCTCCCTCCCTCTCTCTCTCTCCCTCTCTCTCTCTCTCTCTCCCTCTCTCCCTCTCCCTCCCTCCCTCCCTCCCTCTCTCCCTCTCTCTCTCTCCCTCTCTCCCTCTCTCCCTCTCTCCCTCTCCCTCCCTCTCTCTCTCTCCCTCC